>NC_140181.1:34660306-34877806 GCF_963971535.1 Notolepis coatsorum | reverse complement strand
GCTTTTTGTCAGACTGTCACTCACCCAGCGTCTGCTTTTTGATTGTTCATTGGGATAATATTTGGCCTTAACATCGCTCACTGTGTGTATACACACCGAAGATATTATCACTTGGATTTGTATTTGGGACTTCGCTCACAGTGTTTTTGCACCGAAGATTCTATCACGTGGATTTGTGTTTGGGACGTTACTCACAGTGTGTATATACACCGAAGATTCTGTCACTTGGATTACTCTGTTTTTGGGACAGGTCACCTCTCCTGTCACCTGGGCCCTGTCATGTACGTGGTTCAACTAAGTCGATCAACATGTCCATTATCCAGCTTCAGTTAACCCGATGTTCAAAGCCGGGATTTTCCTGTTTCACAAAGGAGGATTCAGTCTCGTTAACTCAAGCCAGACTTGAGAGTCAGGCTCAAGTCAGGCTAGATGCGCGCTCCCGTTTTAGGTGGAAAGCCAGCACGTATCGATGGCAGAGACCCTGATTCTCAACGGCATTGATTGATTAATTGATTTAAGACTTTATTGACAGATTGCAATAGGCTCAATCGCCTCGCCGACAAGTTAAATGCGTTATCTATAGGCTAATTCTAAGTCCCTCATTACCTCAATCAATCAGATTATATTTCTTTAAACTTGCCTGCTGGATTGAATAATCAAATGAGATCTTGCTAGCGAAAATAACTAGTTAACTGTTATACAGAATTACGAGACGGCTTTCTTGCCCATTGATTGATGTATAGTCAATATTTAACTTATCTCCAATGTGGTCCAACGGGTTGTTCTTTTGACTTCCACACGGACGACCCGGGTTCAAGACCGGGGTCCTTCTTTTTGCAATATAGGAATAATTCAATTTGGTGCACGTTGAGAGCTATATAAAGAATGACATCCTCAATGCATGTAGATTTATAATATTTTAACTTAAAACCAGGCTACTTTGGCGTATAATCATTAATATTATATTCAAAAAAATCATATTGGAAACACAGGGATTTGAACCCCGGTCAGTGGATTGGGAGGCTTGAGCACTACCGCTGGGCCACTGGGCCAGATGGGATAAATTCATTGTTTATACATTAATGAACGAGAGACCCGTGTTTAGAATATCCTTTGTTTTGAATGAAGTTTATCTCTTTATCCTCATTCATTAATGTGACGTCAACGGCTCATTCAATTTCTCAAATCCGTCAAACAGCGCATCTCATCAGACATCTTAATCCCAGTTACAATTAAAATAACCACATCATGTGTACATCGCACGAGCGAGCGCCACCGTCGCCACGGTATATATAACGTGCATTATTTAGGACAAAGTGAATTTAATATCAGCATTTTGGGTCTATTTTACATTTCAAAAGCCCCCTCTGGAAGAATGGAGCACAAAAACGTAATTCAGAATGGTATAATGCAGATCGTAGACTGTGGGAATAGTTTCAGGAAACGGGCTGTCACTTCTTTGCGGGGGCGTGGCGATAGTTCAGGCTAACTTGAACTTGAACTCTGCTTTCGAGCAGGCTCAAACTTTTGGATATGTTGTCATGGTGATTTGGGAAATCCACGTACATGAAATCGGAAAGTCAGGCTAACCCAGTTATCCAGCTAAAGTTATCCGGCTAACTCGGTTATCCCGGTACATGGAACGGGGCCCTGCTCTGTTCCCAACTGTACTCTGAGCTAACCCGCTCCCTCTCTCCCTCTCGGTCCCGTTTACCACCTCGGAGATCTGCCGAGAGAGATCTGCAGAGCGGCTCTGACGTCACCGTCTGCTTCCCCAGACGAACCATCCCGGGAGAAGCTGCAGAGCAGCAACATTCATTAATGCTTGTATCCCAGGCTTTGTCTGTTTTCTCTGTCCCTTTAAGCAGCTCCAGCCCTTGCCCTGTTCCAAGGCCTTACCCTGTTTTTCTCTAGTCCTCCTAGTCCTCCCTGTCCAGTCCTCCTAGTCCTCCCTGTTCCTGCCTTGTCCCTTGCCCCGGCCCTGTTCCCTTAGCCTTCCCCTTAGCCAGCTCGCCTCTTAAAGGCACTGTACCTTTTCCCATTCTTGTTATCCAGTAATTTGTGTTCTCCCTTAAAGGGACAGTGCCGTTTTCTGTGTGTTTCAATAAATGCCCAGTTCTTGGCTTACTCTCATACCTGTCTTGTGTTGTGTGATTGGGGTCGGTTACAAACCATAACAAATACACCATTATCACTATAATAAACCTCTTGGTGTATAATACACCATTATCACTAGACTCCAACCTCAGGATTTATAATATACCATAATAACTATAATAAACCTCATGATGTATAATATACCATTATCACTATAATAAACCTCATGATATATAATACACCATTATCACTATAATAAACCTTGTGATTTATAATATACCATAATAACTATAATAAATCTCATGAAGTATAATATACCATTATTGCTATAATAAACCTCATGATATATAATACACCATTATCACTATAATAAACTTAGTGATTTATAATATACCATAATAACTATAATAAATCTCATGAAGTATAATATACCATTATTGCTATAATAAACCTCATGATGTATAATACACCATTATCACTATAATAAACCTCATGATTTATAATATACCATAATCACTATAATAAACCTAGTGATTTATAATATACCATAATAACTATAATAAATCTCATGAAGTATAATATACCATTATTGCTATAATAAACCTCATGATGTATAATACACCATTATCACTATAATAAACCTCATGATTTATAATATACCATAATCACTATAATAAATCTCATGATGTATAACAACTAGTGATGTCATTATTATTCATGTATAGTATTATCAACTAGTTATTCTATCTATATTATTATTATTATTATTGACTAGTTATTATTATTATTATTAATAATACACATATTAATTATAGTATTCTTAACTAGTTATTATTATTCATTCTATAGTATTATTATTTATATTTTTTATTTTTTATCACAGACACAACAGACTAAATCAGTCCCCTCACCCTCCCCACTACAACAACAACAACAACAACAACAACAACAACAATCATGAACTAGTTATTATTTGTATTACTAACTAGTGGCTTTATGTTCTAGCATTGGGCCCATCTGACCACTCCAGTATGGAGTCCTCATCATAGTATTATTAACTATTGGTTTTATTTGTATTATTAACTAGTGGTTTTATGTTGCAGCGTTGGGTCCACCTGACCACTCCTGTATGGGGTCATCATCATCTGGAGTACATGTCTCCAGACACAGCCTCTCTGTCTCCTGGTACCGAGGACAACAAGGTCATCATCTTCGAGAGTGTCATGTAGACCCAGCCCATCAGGCTCGGCCAATTGCAATACTCCGACCCTCCTCAAGACAAGATGGCTGCCAACACGACCTTCCAACTGACCTCAGACTGACCCTGGAGTGGTTTGGTTTCGATGACAACCTGGGAACCAGGCCTGGCTCGGATTACCAAGTTTAAATCAGTTTACAAATGTGGGATTGATCGATTGATTTTGTCTGGAACTGACAGGATCAACCACCAAAACAAATTGCACTCTGGGACGACCAAAACACCAAAACACTAAAACACAATCCTAAAAGTATCTGAAGAGATTTGACCTGATAAAGAAGTGTTGCCTCCAGGATGGACCACTGTAGTTCATCATTACTGCCACAACTAACATGACATTTGGCTGCAGAATTTCTCAAAAATCACCAAAGGTAAATCACAGCTAAGTAATCATAATTTGGTTGACCAAAAAAACTAAATTGTAATATTCTACTTTCTGATTGTTTATTGTGGTTTTAATATGAACATGAACCTCCAGTTCCAGTAAATTACATCGTTATGCAAATAAAAAAGTATTGCAAAGTTGAAATCTCCTGGAGGTGACAGAGAAGATTGGCTCCTCCAGTCGGATCCCAATAGAATGTGATTCTACTCTCAGTAGAGTCTGTGGTTCAATCTGTTGGGATGTGAGTCATGTGACTGGACAAGCGGGCGTTTGGGTGTCGTGATGCCATCTTGTATTGGGGTGCAGGATGTTTAGGTGATACACACACACACGCACGCACACACGCACGCACACACACGCACACACACATGCGCACACACACACACACACACACACACACACACACACACACACACGCACACACGCACACACACACACACACACACACACACACACACACACACACACACACACACACACACCAGTCCAGCCCAGTGTGTCTCCTCAACAGGTTTCTATGTGTACAATATTTCCATCACCTCAAGTTGGGTCATTCCACCCACAGCCATGATGTTCAGAAATCTAAATCTAAACAGAATCTGCAACTTGCACAATGAGCACAGATGAACAATGTGTTATTTAAAGAAATACAATTTGACCAGTTCAATGTGCTCTGGTTAGTTCTGCTGTTTTTACCTCTGTTGTTTATCAGCATTGTGCTGTTTGTGGAATGGCCCGTAAGACAGAGTCCTAGATACAACCCCCCCCCCCCCCCCCCCCCCCCAGACTAAGGCTACGTTTAGACGAGCGTTTTGTGAACAGAAACCGCAAAAGTCGTCTTGCGGTTTCACTTTTAATTTTGCGTTTAGACGAGCGTTTTGGGGTGGAATTCTCTGTGCAGACGAGGCTGTAACGACGGAGCACCGCTGTCACACGATTGGCGCATATGTCACATGACGTGCTGTGAAGACCCGCCCTACTCTGCCTCTGATTCGCAGACTGTGGATGGGGAATGTGATTGGACCAAAGCATAGTCACTCACAGACAGTGGGTCCACTCACGCCGCGGGACAGATTCTTGTGTATTTAACCCTTTCACTGCCACACGACAGCCGGTTGTGTGATAGTAAAGGGTTAACCTTCTGTCGTGTGGCAGTGAAAGGGTTAAAAGTACTGCTATAACGCTACGTTCAGAACACAGAATGGCGCGGGCCAGTCGAGGCACCTGCTGGCCCTGTAATTGGAATGAGTACACTTTAAATCCTTTAACGAGGATCCATTGGAGGGCAAGTCTGGTGCCAGCAGCCGCGGTAATTCCAGCTCCAATAACGTATCTTAAAACTGGACTGATTCTTGTGTCTTTAAAAGTACTGCCAATGTAGCCTTCAAGTGATCTCCGTTGATATAGTCAGACATACTTGCTTTGTTTACGTCTCGGCTACTGGCGCTTACCTGCTACCTGTGACGTAAGCAGTACGCGCGACCAGAGCCGTGACAACCCTTTCGTCATCGTTTTAACAGATTTATACGGTTTGATAGTTTAGACGAGAGCCCAAAGGTTTTGCGTTTCTAGGAATTCCACCCTGGAAGGTAGTCTCACTTTTTTGCGGTTTCACCCCGTAAAAACGCTGTTTCCGTATAAACGAAAGGCACATCCGTAAAAATATTTTTGCAGATTCACCTGCTAGCGTTTCCGTCTAAACGGGGCCTTTAAGAAGAGGTCCATGAATTAACACAACACTGCCAGGCAGGAGCTAATCCCAGAGTCAAGATTAAGACTAGCATTAGTCCTAATCCTTACGTCTGGATTAAGACCAGTTCTGGACCAGACTTAGTTCTGGACTAACCTAACTTTAATCCTGGCCTTGAACATTTTAAATATGATAATAGGCACTTTATAAGTCACTTTCTGGCTGTTGATTATTCTACTGTCATTTATCTGAGATGATAAAACCTGACGGTACATCAATTCAATTAGTTATGAAGTTATTAGAATGAAGCAGAGCCTGTACAGAAACAGAAGAGACAGATCTTAAATCAGTCCTAGCTCCCAGTTCGTGTTCACCGACTGACCTCAGGTCTGATTTTAGACATTTAATTAAACCAAGTCTGGATTGACACAGGTGACGGAAGATCTGATTTATAACGAAATGTTATACCAGATCTGTTACACCGTTTGCTGTGTAAATACAGACCCCAGATCAGCTGAAGTGCCAAATGGAGCAATATTTCTCCCTGTTGGGCTGATCCCAGTACAGGGCTATGGTTGCCATATGAACCACTAAACTAGTGATTATATTTGCCTACCAGCCTATCAGTCTGTAATCACTATAAACAACCTGTGGCCCTCTTATAGAGCAGTACTGTAACACTACAGTATGTGGCCCTCTTATAGAGCAGTACTGTAACCTGTGGCCCTCTTATAGAGTAGTACTGTAACACTATGTGGCCCTCCCATATAAGTAGAGGGAACTCCCTGGTAATATATATATATATATATATATATTAGTGCTGTCAATAGATAAACATTTTTAACTAATTAATCTTACAATTTTCTGTAATTAATCTAGATTAATCTAGATTAAAAATAGCATTTTCTACTTAAAATCGAAGCTTGTAACAGATATTTACTTGAGTAAAATCATGGAATTAATGTAAAATCAACACAAAGAAAGTATATTTAGATTCAAATTTCTCTCCTGTGAAATACAAATGTTCAACAAAACCATCAACATTGACTCAGCTAGACCTTTTTCCATCTTCCATGTTCCATCTTCATGTCAGATGATTTAAAAAAAGGTGCATGAGTCAATGCAAAAAAAAAACAAGCAAATATACTGCTGAAAGTTCATAACGTTGAAGATTTTGCAATCCATAGATTAATCTAGATTAATTTATTTTAATGCTTTAAATAATTTAAATTAATCTCCAAAGTTAAAGCATTAACTGTAGGGCTGACCCCGATTAGTCGACTAATCGATCAAAAGGAGCCGTAGTCGACTGCCAACCTCTTAGTAGCAAAACATTTATTTTTATTTAAATTTTTGTATCATTCTTTCCAAAAGAAAAGAGGCCTAGAAGCGTGGCTAACGCTAATGGCACGCATACCAGAAAACAGGCACAGAGGCACTGAAAGAGGATTTCACCCATCTAATGAACACACTAGACTATAAAGATGTATCCATCAGTGGACCAATTGCATGCTTTCGCAGAGAACAAGAAGCCTTCCGTCGACTCCTTCAGACATTAAGCACCCCCCACAGCCCAAATGGAATGATAAATTTTTTTTTTTTATCCACTTTTTCTCCCATTTTCTATATTTTCTCCCATCCCAATTTCGTATCATCCAATTCAACCCTCCCCTGTCACGGACGCTGTTTCTTGCCTCCCACAAGCCGGCTGCAATGTGGACTAAGTCATACATAGCACAAGTCCCCTCCGGTACTTGAGGTAACAGCAGTCGCATCTTTTCACCTGCGCAGTTCGATCTCTCAGTGGCGAGGAGTAACGCGTGGGAGGCTCACGCTGCCCCCGACACTTCCTGATTCTACTGCGCAGGCGCACCAACCGACCTGTAGGAGTCGCTGTCCACAACGCCCCATCCCCACCCATCAGTTTCCCACCCCCTAATACGGCCAATGTGTATTAGTACGGACGACCAGCTAAACTGAAAGCAAATGTGGAGCGCTGGGCTCGAACTGACGAGCCCAGCGTCTCCAGCATTTCGTGGCGAGCGCCTTGCCCACTACGCCACGTAGCCGCCTAATGATAAAACATTTTAATAAATAAAAAAATTATATATATTTTTTTTCATATATAATATTTTTTTTCATTTTGGCGACTACAAGTCGACTATACAAATCCTTAGTCGGGGACAGCCCTAATACATATATATATTTCTGAATGAATGTCATGGAAGTCTTAATAGACAGAGGGTTGGCTACACCTGGCTCCAGGACAGACAGACAGGTGGCTATATTATAATGATCTAGTCAACTAGCCTGGTTAGATCAAGTTTAAACTCCTCTCTCACCCTGACACAGCAGTCTGCCATGTTAATGTTGGTCATGGAGGTTGATGTTGTTGTGCTGCTGGTAGGACAGCTGGTAGACCGACAACACTGCTGCTCTGGAGAAATACTGTTGAGATACAGAAGATACATTTACAGACACTCATGAGGACTTGATTGATGACAAATCAGTGTTTTACTTACGCTACCTTTTATTCTGCTGCTGTGGAGAGATGGGGAGAGAAGAGGGAGGGAGAGAGAGTGGGAGGTCTCTACTGTAGATACCAGACCATGCCTTAAGTTATTGTCTTAACTCCAGAGCCCGTTCGGTTGACTAGCCAACCCAGAGGCCTGTATGGTTGTAACATATAGGTCTTTGGCTGGGGGAGGGACTCTGTGGGACTCTGTCTGTAAACCACCACTACTACTAAACCATCATAACGATTAGAATGTACATGAGATAAAAAATGCATTTGCACATTGTTGTAAAATAATTTCACTAGCACTTTTCAAAAGAAGACGTGTTAGGATGATGTTTGTTTTGTTTTACATATTGTAAAATAATTCAGAGATTTATTTTGTGAAGGCTTTTATTTTGCTTAAACATACAGTATGGGGGAGTATCTATATTGAATATCTTTGTGTGTTATATATTTGATGCAGTATGTAATTGTGATGAAGATGAAGATGATGATTTCTAACTGGATGTTCATGCTTAGTCTGCTACACAACCGCCCCTAAAAGATCCGCTGTTATGAAAATGTATCCTGATCTGAACTTTTATGTGAACATACGGACCTGCGGTCAACGGCTAATGACAGAGAGAGGAGCTACGTTAGCCATGTGCTACATTTCCTAGCATAAAAACACGCTCTGATTCTCACATGTGGCTGCTTAAAATATTTAAATTATGACCTTTATACAAAAAACTCACAGTAAAATAACGCCGTTCAATTCTAATTCTATAGCTGCCCTCACACAAGCTGTGTGCAATGAAAAATCTATTTATTCTAAATTCTGAAATAGCTTTGCTGGAAGATTTTTGCAGGAATTTGAACTCTTCAGGGCCTATTATGAATATCTTCAGACTCAAAC
The DNA here is from genome assembly GCF_963971535.1 of Notolepis coatsorum. Taxonomy (NCBI): domain Eukaryota; kingdom Metazoa; phylum Chordata; class Actinopteri; order Aulopiformes; family Paralepididae; genus Notolepis; species Notolepis coatsorum. Next base: position 34,868,963 of record NC_140181.1, on the reverse strand, counting down.
ATTTTGATAATACATCACAGTGATTGTAACATGTTCTACTTGTAACCCGCGGGTGTTTTGTAGCGGTGTGAAGCGGTTGAGCTGAGCGACAGCGTGAGGAAGAGCACGGTACGGGGTTTTTGCTGCGATGCAGCGACGTTGAGGATCAACAGGCTCTTTACATGACGCTTAAAGGGAATTTTTTATTTTGATTTTGATTTTCAAACTATCAAGTGCTCAAGTGTTTGGAGAGTTTTAGTGTTTAGATTGATAAATTGTTAGATCGATAGATTTCTCTGTGTTTTTATCAAACATCAGTATTTCCCCCCTAAGACCCTCCAGGCCTCTGCATAGTATCCACCCAGAGAAGAAGAGATTATTGGATGATGGTAACCAGTTAAATTACACCTCTCACATATTTTAATTACAGTCAAATTACACAGTAACCAAATATGATCTATGGTATATTAAGAACTAACGCTGTGAAAAAGAGAGACTGGACATCTTTCTGTAGTCTGGTTCGTCTCTCAGAATTGTGAACAGATCAACCAATCTGACCCCAGGTCAGGTGAAAGACTTGCTCATGTCGTTACTGCTTAATTACGCTGTATAAGTGATGTCATCTAGCGTGTTACCAACATGACCTTTACCATTCAGTCTGCACATCACCGTGGAAACAGTTTATTTCCACTCTGCTATTTTCAGTAAAAAAGTTTAAACAGAAGATTTTGTCATTATCGATAAAGTGAACTGTTCCTTTAACGAGACACCTGTGCTGACAAACCAAAGCGGTGCTCAGGATCCCTGAGGTGGATCAGGAAGCAGGCTGACGTCTCCCAGGACGTACGTGGAAACGATCCATCAGATCAGTGTGAACTTTCCGTCCCCAATTCAAAGGTGTCCAATGGAGTTTTTTCGCTGTAGTTGATGAAATAGGCGCTATAGAACACAGTAGGAGAAAAGTGGTCCCCAAAAGTTGTCCCATTCATTCTCTCTCTGGTTTGTGGACATCATGGTAACAGTGAGAGCTGCAAGTGGAGCTACATCCAACCAGATGTTGTTATTCTCTTCACACACTCTCACTAACCAGTGAGATCGTTTACAGCATGCGTGTGCTTGACACACAGACCAGTGCCGAATAAGAACACAGAGCATCACTCAACTTTAACACAGTGAATAGTTCCGAGTGACGGATCAAAAATCGGAATTCCGTGTATGGTCATTTTCACGAAATTAATATTTTCATTGAAATTTTGAACGATTTTGCCACCGAACCCGAACCCAGACATCACTCAAAAGGTTTATGTTGCTTTAATCCCTGAGAGTTTACTGAAGGGGTGTAAATCGGTGCTTCAAATTGATTGGTCTATATACGATCTCCTCCCTCTAAAAGATCTTAACAAACTAACGGCCTGTCAATCAAAGGAGGTTGGGCTCATTACAACTTCGGCAAAAATACAAAATTATTTAATTGTGAGAGCAAAGAAAATACTTCGTTATATGAGGTAGGAAATGTATTCAGCTTGTAGACTATGTAGAACAGCAACACAAAACTCTGTCTATTTGGGTGGAAATGTGAATGTAAACTAAAGCTGTATAAGAAGAAAACTCCATTGGATCCTTTAACACCGTCCACAGAGATTAAGATTCAAAATTGTATCCTTAGTGATATTAATCTGAGCTAATCTAGTAAGAGTACATTAAAGTGCCACTATTAAGTGTCTATATGGACACATCACTATAAAGTGTCTATATGGACACATCACTATATTATTGAGACAATAACCAATAACAGTATTTTTAGGAAGATGTAACTATTATAAAACTGACATTTTATGTTTAGAATATGTTTTTTTTTACCAGCATTTTTTTTTACCATACATATATATATACGTTGTTGACAGTAGCCTGGAGGGGTCAAAAAGTGAAATAAGTAAAACTTGTAGTCATTAAAGAATTTAGGAATTAACTTAAATAACGAAGGTGTACATTACCAAACGTCATATTGTATGGTGTCATCATCTTTCTGCCAAATAGTTTCTGGACAGTATCTTTGATCCAAACCACAAGCCTGTATGTTGAGTGAATGAGGGGGAGGGGCTTTACAAAACCAGCATACTGTAAACTTTACAGAGACTGTAAACCTTTACTGTTAACTGTACATTTTAGCGGGTTTTCTAATATAACTGTACAGATGAATTCTACTGTATCCATTTAAAATGATGATCAAGGTATTTTCGAAATTTTGAATGTATTTTTTGAGTTTTATGAAACTGTAACCCCATGCAGACCAATAATAATGTTTATTTTTAACAGTGCACAGTACATTAAAAGATCAATTGAAATATATATTACCAGGTGATTGTATGTAAACATTTTTGTCATGACAGATTTTGACCTGAGCCAGCTATGCAAAGATAGAATGTCTAGTATTTGTTGTGAGTGGATGGTCAGACAGTCAAGGTTATGGTCAGGGTTATTTTAATGAGGCAGGATGCAGGGTTAGGGTCAGGGTTTGGCTGCCACAGAATACATATGAGACGTGATATAGAATGAAAGCAAAAGATATTCAAACCAAACAACTGGAATATAAAATAAAACAAATATCAAATCTGAACATGGAATACAACTATAATATTTAATTCCATTCACAAATTGCTGTTTTGATTTGCTCCCTTAAATCAAAAGAGCAAACTTGCTTAATGAATAATTAAACACACATTAAAAGCCTCTTTAACTGAACTGGCTTTAATTAGGAGCTGAGTGGGACCTGTCTGTCTGTCCGTCTGTCTCTCTGTCTGACCGTCTGTCTGTGACCGTGTGTCTGTCTGACCATCCACAGAGGGTTTGGAGAAGGATACTGTCTATAAGCAGCTCTGACAGGTCGATACAGGACAGAAAAGTAATTTCAACTTATTTTTATCAAGTAGCTTTGCTGCATCAAACCTTTCCAAGTGGAGTCGACTAAGTAGGGGGCTGGATATGAAATATGAAATTTACATCACTATTTAGTTGATTCGACAACAAATGAAGACAATGCAGCAGGGTTACTTAAAAACAAGTTGAGACAACTAATGATGAAGTATTCTAATCTATTAGACGTATGTGTTATCAGAAGGTTCTGTTCTACCACTGCTGACCTCATAAAGATCATACATCTCTCTCTCTCGTAACTTTGTATCAATGTGACTTCATGTAATCACCAGTCTTCCATGCATAACCATAGATTAGACCATTGATTAGGAGACGATTAGGATAATTAATGACTATTAATGAATTAGTGATATTAATGACATCACCAGTGTAATTCTGAAACCACTGTGATCACTGTTCTAAGGCCTCCTCACCAACACACTGACTTGAACCTACAGTAACTATGGCAATAAAACTAACGTCAAGATCAACACGTCTCTGAGCCCCTGCTTTGTGTGACTGAGCACTCTAAACAATACACACACACACACACACTAAACAATATACACACATAGGAACTGTGTACAGAGTGGTCCTTGGTTCAGATCCTGCTACTGACAATCTAGTGAAAGTGTGTTTTTAGTATAAAAGACACACAGCCTGCACATATATATGTATTAGTGTTGTCACAATACCAAAAATGTGACTTTGGTATACCGATACCAGCCTAGGCCTATGGAAAACTATCAAAAATAATGAAATGATTCTGTTACAGTTACTGAACTATATACTGTAGTTAATCTCCATGTGTTATTATGTGTATTATGTTATGTATGATTCATTACGCACGTTTGACGTGTGTGTCTGTGTGTGTGTGTCTGTGTGTCTGTGTGTGTGTGTGTGTGTGTGTGCGCGCAGGTGGCCAGGAGCATGCAGCTCCGTATTTATCCTCACCAAGCCGCTTGCATCAAGCTGCTGCATTGTGATGTTAATAAGCTATAGCTATATGCTATAGATTTATATGGAATTCGTTAAACTTATTCTTTGTGTCTGTTGTCATTTCCGTGGGTTCAACTTGTGAACAGTAAGGAATGTTTCTCCACTGGCTCTCACAATGTGCACACTAAGCAAAGTAATAAATAATTTTTTTTTAACTCAACTCCACTCAACTTATAGAAAATATGGCATCAGGGGGCGACAGTGGCTCAGTAGGTAGAGCAGTCGTCTGGGAATATGGAGGTTCCCGGTTCGATTCCCGCTCCTCTCGGGCAGCGTGTTGAAATGTCCTTGAGCAAGACACTTAACCCCTAATTGCTCCAGATGTGCAGGTTGGCACCTTGCATGGTTGCCTCTGCCATCGGTGAGTGAATGTGTGAGTGAATGGGTAAAATGTGAGGAACAAATTGTAAAGCGCTTTGGATAAAAGCTGCTATATAAATGCAGCCATTTACCATACAAAAAAAGAAGAAAATATCAAATCAGGCTGTTATTCTAAAAGTATCGATATACTAATAAAATGGAGTATTGGACTGTTTTTAACAGCTGGGTATTGTGCAACACTAGTATGTATATATGTGTATCACCGACGTCTAGCAACAAAACATCGATCCAGGAAACAAAAACAGACTGAAGGTTTCAAATTGTTTCAGGGCCTCATTGAGATTCAGTGACTTCTGTTTGTCAGGTGACTTGGTGTGAAGTACAGTATGAGACGTCTGTAGAACCAGTATGAGACGTCTGTAGAACCAGTATGAGACGTCTGTAGAACCAGTATGAGACATCTGTAGAACCAGTATGAGACGTCTGTAGAACCAGTATGAGACGTCTGTAGAACCAGTATGAGACGTCTGTAGAACCAGTATGAGACGTCTGTAGGCAATGTACTAGATCCCAATAATTACAGACCAATAGCAATTATCTGTTCCATAGCAAAAGTCTTTGAAAAGTTACTTTATAAACAACTGTCTAATTATCTCAGCAACAACAATATTTTATCACCTTCGCAATCTGGTTTTCGCTCCAATCATTCCACATCTACTACTTTATTAAAACTCACTAATGATATATTTTCTTCATCTGGTAATGGTAATCTCACTGGTGCAATATTTATTGATTTAACAAAAGCCTTTGATTTGGTCAACCATTATCTCCTATTGGACAAACTGTATGCTATTGGCCTCTCACGCAATGCCCTGCTTTGGTTTAATTCATATCTGCACAACAGAAAACAATGTGTTGCTATACAGGATGGTAGATCTGAATTGGCAGTACAGGAATGTGGGGTGCCACAAACAAGGCTCAACATTAGGCCCGCTCTTGTTTTCAATATTTATTAATGATCTCCCCTCAATTTTCACAGGTTGTAATACTCAACTCTATGCCGACGACACAGTGATATATACATCTCTAATTACCTTACCTCAAATTCAGTTATCACTGCAATCAAATTTCAATAAACTCGAATCATGGCTCTCGGCTAATAAACTTTTAATCAACAAAACTAAAACTAATACTATGCTCTTTGGGACCACCCGTAATCTTGCATCCAAAACCATTAATCAACCATTTAATATCACTTGTCTGGACGGTACACAACTGCATAGAGTTGATCACATTAAATACCTTGGTCTATGGCTTGATTCAGAACTCTCATATAAATATCACATAGATAATATTGTTAGAAAAGTCAACTTTAGTGCTGGTGTTCTCTACCGCAACAGAAAATGTTTCACACTCCCTGTCAGAAAGAAACTGGTTCAGCAACTAATAATTTTACCCATCATGGATTACGCTGACGTAGTTTACCAAACTGCATCTAAAACCAACCTTCTTCCACTAAACACACTATTCAACCGTCTATGCAGATTTGCTCTTGGCTGCCCATATTTGACACACCACTGCACCATGTATGAAAATCTTAATTTGCCAGCTCCCACAGTAAGACGACAGCAGCACTGGTTACAGTTCATTTTTAAATGTATTCACTTCAATTATCCGCAATATCTCAAACAGTATATGGACCCTTTCACCTCTATACATCAACTAAGACACTGTGCACAGCTATTTTTTAAAGTTCCAACAAATGTTACTACCTCAGTTGGCAAAAAAGCATTCATGTTCAAAGGTCCATCTGACTGGAATAATCTCCCAGTTCATATTCGAGCTATAACATCATCACAACTGTTTAAAACTGTGCTGTCCTCTCACCTTGAGATTACTTGTTCATGTTTCCACCAATAATAGTATAACAGATCTTTGAAGCAATCACTTGAATATGTGCTCTGTGTTTTGTTGTTTGGTTGTCTTATGTTCCTCTTGTTTGATGTTGTTTGAACCTGTTTATTATTAATTCTATTTTGTTTCGTGTTTGGTTTTTGTTTGCTTCTTTGTTTTGTTATGTTGAATACATATTAATGTATGTATTCTGTAAGCTGTGGACCCCCTTGAAAACGAGATGGTTCATCTCAAGGGGTAATTCCAAATAAAGAATTTCAATATAGAACCAGTATGAGACGTCTGTAGAACCAGTATGAGACATCTGTAGAACCAGTATGAGACGTCTGTAGAACCAGTATGAGACGTCTGTAGAACCCGTATGAGACGTCTGTAGAACCCGTATGAGACGTCTGTAGAACCCGTATGAGACGTCTATAGAACCAGTATGAGACGTCTGTAGAACCCGTATGAGACATCTGTAGAACCCGTATGAGACGTCTGTAGAACCCGTATGGGACGTCTGTAGAACCAGTATGAGACGTCTGTAGAATCAGTATGTAGTTTCAACTAGTTTTATATTCATATATTTAGCTGATGGTTTATAGACTGTAGCCTGTTAGACTGTCTGACTAGTGGGTGACTATGGACTACAGAAGAGCTATCTCCAAACTAGGGACTACAGGTTGCTCAAGTTGCTGAGTTCTGAGGGAATTACCTGGATAACAGTAAGATCTAGTGTCAGTCTGGAGATACCGCTGAACCAGGTGCTGAACCTACTGAGCAGTTAGCAGGAGCCCTGACCAACTGCCATATTAAGACAGAGAGAGAGAGAGGGGGGGGGCAAGAGAGAGAGGGGAAGGAGAGAGAGGGGAGAGGGGAAGGAGAGAGAGAGGGAAGGAGAGAGAGAGAGAAAGAGAGAAGGAAGGAGGGAAAGAAAGGGAAGGAGACAGGGAAGGATAGAGGGAAGGAGAGAGAGAGGGAAGGAGAGAGAGAGAGAAAGAGAGGGAAGGAGGGAGAGAGAAGGGGAAGGAGAGAGGGAAGAGGGGAGGAGAGGGAAGGAGGGAGAGAGAGAGAAGGAAGGGGAGAGAGAGAGGGAAGGAGAGAGGGAAGGAGGGAGAGAGAGAGAAGGAAGGAGAGAGAGAGGGAAGAGGGGAGGAGAGAAGGGTGACGATGAGACTACTATGTTTAGCTGGAGTCTGGAGTGCAGGGGAGCAGACACATAGACACCATCACACACCGTCAGTCACACACACACACACACACACACACACACATACAGGGGCGTAGCTGGAGATTCTGGGCCCCATGAGAGAATCTATTTGTGGGCCCCCAATCCATGCGAGCGCACGATAGCGAGCAAGCTTAAACAATTTAGGGCATTTATTTATTGATGAAAACGCATAATATGGTTTTTACCTATACATTCGGATCAGTTGGTGGGTGAGCCTAGTAAAGGATGATGTCGCATTGCGTTCATCTTCAACGAATAATAATAAAACCATATTAATAAAAAGATAATAATGTGAATGTGTGAGTGAATGGGTAAAATGTGAGGAACAAATTGTAAAGCGCTTTAGACAAAAGCTGCTATATAAATGCAGCCATTTACCATACAAAAAAAGAAGAAAATATCAAATCAGGCTGTTATTCTAAAAGTATCGATACTAATAAAATGGAGTATTGGACTGTTTTTAACAGCTGGGTATTGTGCAACACTAGTATGTATATATGTGTATCACCGACGCCTAGCAACAAAACATCGATCCAGGAAACAAAAACAGACTGAAGGTTTCAAATTGTTTCAGGGCCTCATTGAGATTCAGTGACTTCTGTTTGTCAGGTGACTTGGTGTGAAGTACAGTATGAGACGTTTGTAGAACCAGTATGAGACATCTGTAGAACCAGTATGAGACGTCTGTAGAACCAGTATGAGACGTCTGTAGAACCAGTATGAGACATCTGTAGAACCAGTATGAGACGTCTGTAGAACCAGTATGAGACGTCTGTAGGCAATGTACTAGATCCCAATAATTACAGACCAATAGCAATTATCTGTTCCATAGCAAAAGTCTTTGAAAAGTTAATTTATAAACAACTGTCTAATTATCTCAGCAACAACAATATTTTATCACCTTCGCAATCTGGTTTTCGCTCCAATCATTCCACATCTACTACTTTATTAAAACTCACTAATGATATATTTTCTTCATCTGGTAATGGTAATCTCACTGGTGCAATATTTATTGATTTAACAAAAGCCTTTGATTTTGTCAACCATTATCTCCTATTGGACAAACTGTATGCTATTGGCCTCTCACGCAATGCCCTGCTTTGGTTTAATTCATATCTGCACAACAGAAAACAATGTGTTGCTATACAGGATGGTAGATCTGAATTGGCAGTACAGGAATGTGGGGTGCCACAAACAAGGCTCAACATTAGGCCCGCTCTTGTTTTCAATATTTATTAATGATCTCCCCTCAATTTTCACAGGTTGTAATACTCAACTCTATGCCGACGACACAGTGATATATACATCTCTAATTACCTTACCTCAAATTCAGTTATCACTGCAATCAAATTTCAATAAACTCGAATCATGGCTCTCGGCTAATAAACTTTTAATCAACAAAACTAAAACTAATACTATGCTCTTTGGGACCACCCGTAATCTTGCATCCAAAACCATTAATCAACCATTTAATATCACTTGTCTGGACGGTACACAACTGCATAGAGTTGATCACATTAAATACCTTGGTCTATGGCTTGATTCAGAACTCTCATATAAATATCACATAGATAATATTGTTAGAAAAGTCAACTTTAGTGCTGGTGTTCTCTACCGCAACAGAAAATGTTTCACACTCCCTGTCAGAAAGAAACTGGTTCAGCAACTAATTTTACCCATCATGGATTACGCTGACGTAGTTTACCAAACTGCATCTAAAACCAACCTTCTTCCACTAAACACACTATTCAACCGTCTATGCAGATTTGCTCTTGGCTGCCCATATTTGACACACCACTGCACCATGTATGAAAATCTTAATTTGCCAGCTCCCACAGTAAGACGACAGCAGCACTGGTTACAGTTCATTTTTAAATGTATTCACTTCAATTATCCGCAATATCTCAAACAGTATATGGACCCTTTCACCTCTATACATCAACTAAGACACTGTGCACAGCTATTTTTTAAAGTTCCAACAAATGTTACTACCTCAGTTGGCAAAAAAGCATTCATGTTCAAAGGTCCATCTGACTGGAATAATCTCCCAGTTCATATTCGAGCTATAACATCATCACAACTGTTTAAAACTGTGCTGTCCTCTCACCTTGAGATTACTTGTTCATGTTTCCACCAATAATAGTATAACAGATCTTTGAAGCAATCACTTGAATATGTGCTCTGTGTTTTGTTGTTTGGTTGTCTTATGTTCCTCTTGTTTGATGTTGTTTGAACCTGTTTATTATTAATTCTATTTTGTTTCGTGTTTGGTTTTTGTTTGCTTCTTTGTTTTGTTATGTTGAATACATATTAATGTATGTATTCTGTAAGCTGTGGACCCCCTTGAAAACGAGATGGTTCATCTCAAGGGGTAATTCCAAATAAAGAATTTCAATATAGAACCAGTATGAGACGTCTGTAGAACCAGTATGAAACATCTGTAGAACCAGTATGAGACGTCTGTAGAACCAGTATGAGACGTCTGTAGAACCCGTATGAGACGTCTGTAGAACCCGTATGAGACGTCTGTAGAACCCGTATGAGACGTCTATAGAACCAGTATGAGACGTTTGTAGAACCCGTATGAGACATCTGTAGAACCCGTATGAGACGTCTGTAGAACCCGTATGAGACATCTGTAGAACCAGTATGAGACGTCTGTAGAATCAGTATGTAGTTTCAACTAGTTTTATATTCATATATTTAGCTGATGGTTTAGAGACTGTAGCCTGTTAGACTGTCTGACTAGTGGGTGACTATGGACTACAGAAGAGCTATCTCCAAACTAGGGACTACAGGTTGCTCAAGTTGCTGAGTTCTGAGGGAATTACCTGGATAACAGTAAGATCTAGTGTCAGTCTGGAGATACCGCTGAACCAGGTGCTGAACCTACTGAGCAGTTAGCAGGAGCCCTGACCAACTGCCATATTAAGACAGAGAGAGAGAGAGAGGGGGGCAAGAGAGAGAGGGGAAGGAGAGAGAGGGGAGAGGGGAAGGAGAGAGAGAGGGAAGGAGAGAGAGAGAGAAAGAGAGAAGGAAGGAGGGAAAGAAAGGGAAGGAGAGAGGGAAGGATAGAGGGAAGGAGAGAGAGAGAGGGAAGGAGAGAGAGAGAGAAAGAGAGGGAAGGAGGGAGAGAGAAGGGGAAGGAGAGAGGGAAGAGGGGAGGAGAGGGAAGGAGGGAGAGAGAGAGAAGGAAGGGGAGAGAGAGAGGGAAGGAGAGAGGGAAGGAGGGAGAGAGAGAGAAGGAAGGAGAGAGAGAGGGAAGAGGGGAGGAGAGAAGGGTGACGATGAGACTACTATGTTTAGCTGGAGTCTGGAGTGCAGGGGAGCAGACACATAGACACCATCACACACCGTCAGTCACACATACACACACACATATCAGCATGCAGACACTCATGCACAACGCGTGTGTGAACACACACACACACACACACACACACACACACATACAGGGGCGTAGCTGGAGATTCTGGGCCCCATGAGAGAATCTATTTGTGGGCCCCCAATCCATGCGAGCGCACGATAGCGAGCAAGCTTAAACAATTTAGGGCATTTATTTATTGATGAAAACGCATAATATGGTTTTTACCTATACATTCGGATCAGTTGGTGGGTGAGCCTAGTAAAGGATGTCGCATTGCGTTCATCTTCAATGAATAATAATAAAACCATATTAATAAAAAGATAATAATGTGAATGTGTGAGTGAATGGGTAAAATGTGAGGAACAAATTGTAAAGCGCTTTGGATAAAAGCTGCTATATAAATGCAGCCATTTACCATACAAAAAAAGAAGAAAATATCAAATCAGGCTGTTATTCTAAAAGTATCGATACTAATAAAATGGAGTATTGGACTGTTTTTAACAGCTGGGTATTGTGCAACACTAGTATGTATATATGTGTATCACCGACGCCTAGCAACAAAACATCGATCCAGGAAACAAAAACAGACTGAAGGTTTCAAATTGTTTCAGGGCCTCATTGAGATTCAGTGACTTCTGTTTGTCAGGTGACTTGGTGTGAAGTACAGTATGAGACGTCTGTAGAACCAGTATGAGACATCTGTAGAACCAGTATGAGACATCTGTAGAACCAGTATGAGACGTCTGTAGAACCAGTATGAGACGTCTGTAGAACCAGTATGAGACATCTGTAGAACCAGTATGAGACGTCTGTAGAACCAGTATGAGACGTCTGTAGGCAATGTACTAGATCCCAATAATTACAGACCAATAGCAATTATCTGTTCCATAGCAAAAGTCTTTGAAAAGTTAATTTATAAACAACTGTCTAATTATCTCAGCAACAACAATATTTTATCACCTTCGCAATCTGGTTTTCGCTCCAATCATTCCACATCTACTACTTTATTAAAACTCACTAATGATATATTTTCTTCATCTGGTAATGGTAATCTCACTGGTGCAATATTTATTGATTTAACAAAAGCCTTTGATTTTGTCAACCATTATCTCCTATTGGACAAACTGTATGCTATTGGCCTCTCACGCAATGCCCTGCTTTGGTTTAATTCATATCTGCACAACAGAAAACAATGTGTTGCTATACAGGATGGTAGATCTGAATTGGCAGTACAGGAATGTGGGGTGCCACAAACAAGGCTCAACATTAGGCCCGCTCTTGTTTTCAATATTTATTAATGATCTCCCCTCAATTTTCACAGGTTGTAATACTCAACTCTATGCCGACGACACAGTGATATATACATCTCTAATTACCTTACCTCAAATTCAGTTATCACTGCAATCAAATTTCAATAAACTCGAATCATGGCTCTCGGCTAATAAACTTTTAATCAACAAAACTAAAACGAATACTATGCTCTTTGGGACCACCCGTAATCTTGCATCCAAAACCATTAATCAACCATTTAATATCACTTGTCTGGACGGTACACAACTGCATAGAGTTGATCACATTAAATACCTTGGTCTATGGCTTGATTCAGAACTCTCATATAAATATCACATAGATAATATTGTTAGAAAAGTCAACTTTAGTGCTGGTGTTCTCTACCGCAACAGAAAATGTTTCACACTCCCTGTCAGAAAGAAACTGGTTCAGCAACTAATAATTTTACCCATCATGGATTACGCTGACGTAGTTTACCAAACTGCATCTAAAACCAACCTTCTTCCACTAAACACACTATTCAACCGTCTATGCAGATTTGCTCTTGGCTGCCCATATTTGACACACCACTGCACCATGTATGAAAATCTTAATTTGCCAGCTCCCACAGTAAGACGACAGCAGCACTGGTTACAGTTCATTTTTAAATGTATTCACTTCAATTATCCGCAATATCTCAAACAGTATATGGACCCTTTCACCTCTATACATCAACTAAGACACTGTGCACAGCTATTTTTTAAAGTTCCAACAAATGTTACTACCTCAGTTGGCAAAAAAGCATTCATGTTCAAAGGTCCATCTGACTGGAATAATCTCCCAGTTCATATTCGAGCTATAACATCATCACAACTGTTTAAAACTGTGCTGTCCTCTCACCTTGAGATTACTTGTTCATGTTTCCACCAATAATAGTATAACAGATCTTTGAAGCAATCACTTGAATATGTGCTCTGTGTTTTGTTGTTTGGTTGTCTTATGTTCCTCTTGTTTGATGTTGTTTGAACCTGTTTATTATTAATTCTATTTTGTTTCGTGTTTGGTTTTTGTTTGCTTCTTTGTTTTGTTATGTTGAATACATATTAATGTATGTATTCTGTAAGCTGTGGACCCCCTTGAAAACGAGATGGTTCATCTCAAGGGGTAATTCCAAATAAAGAATTTCAATATAGAACCAGTATGAGACGTCTGTAGAACCAGTATGAGACATCTGTAGAACCAGTATGAGACGTCTGTAGAACCAGTATGAGACGTCTGTAGAACCCGTATGAGACGTCTGTAGAACCCGTATGAGACGTCTGTAGAACCCGTATGAGACGTCTATAGAACCAGTATGAGACGTTTGTAGAACCCGTATGAGACATCTGTAGAACCCGTATGAGACGTCTGTAGAACCCGTATGAGACGTCTGTAGAACCAGTATGAGACGTCTGTAGAATCAGTATGTAGTTTCAACTAGTTTTATATTCATATATTTAGCTGATGGTTTAGAGACTGTAGCCTGTTAGACTGTCTGACTAGTGGGTGACTATGGACTACAGAAGAGCTATCTCCAAACTAGGGACTACAGGTTGCTCAAGTTGCTGAGTTCTGAGGGAATTACCTGGATAACAGTAAGATCTAGTGTCAGTCTGGAGATACCGCTGAACCAGGTGCTGAACCTACTGAGCAGTTAGCAGGAGCCCTGACCAACTGCCATATTAAGACAGAGAGAGAGAGAGAGGGGGGCAAGAGAGAGAGGGGAAGGAGAGAGAGGGGAGAGGGGAAGGAGAGAGAGAGGGAAGGAGAGAGAGAGAGAAAGAGAGAAGGAAGGAGGGAAAGAAAGGGAAGGAGAGAGGGAAGGATAGAGGGAAGGAGAGAGAGAGAGGGAAGGAGAGAGAGAGAGAAAGAGAGGGAAGGAGGGAGAGAGAAGGGGAAGGAGAGAGGGAAGAGGGGAGGAGAGGGAAGGAGGGAGAGAGAGAGAAGGAAGGGGAGAGAGAGAGGGAAGGAGAGAGGGAAGGAGGGAGAGAGAGAGAAGGAAGGAGAGAGAGAGGGAAGAGGGGAGGAGAGAAGGGTGACGATGAGACTACTATGTTTAGCTGGAGTCTGGAGTGCAGGGGAGCAGACACATAGACACCATCACACACCGTCAGTCACACATACACACACACATATCAGCATGCAGACACTCATGCACAACGCGTGTGTGAACACACACACACACACACACACACACACACACACACACATACAGGGGCGTAGCTGGAGATTCTGGGCCCCATGAGAGAATCTATTTGTGGGCCCCCAATCCATGCGAGCGCACGATAGCGAGCAAGCTTAAACAATTTAGGGCATTTATTTATTGATGAAAACGCATAATATGGTTTTTACCTATACATTCGGATCAGTTGGTGGGTGAGCCTAGTAAAGGATGTCGCATTGCGTTCATCTTCAATGAATAATAATAAAACCATATTAATAAAAAGATAATAATAGTGTTCTCTGGGCCCCCCCAGTGCTGGGCCCTTGGAATCATCCTAACCCCCCCCAGCTACTCCCCTGCACACATATACACACACACATACACGGTGACCTTGAACTATTTAAGTGTGTTAGAAGAGAGTCAGTCGGTCAATGGTTGTGTCTGTTCTAGAAAGATACTTAACCTTAACTCTGCAGAGCACACTGTTCTAGAAAGATACTTAAGGCGAGACACTACAGGTGAATAGGGTAAAAAATTTAACTAATAGATATCACAATGAAACTTCCCCAGGTGATTACTTATATTAAGACAAGACTTTTTTGTATTACAAGTTTTCTGAAATTGTATGTTTAAATATGCAAATGAGGCATCATCTACTTAAATATGCAATACTTTGCATATAATTCCAGGACAGAAATCTGAACATTGGATAAAGCCATTTTCAAAATTATAGTTTCATTTTGTTGACATATTAGAGCCAAAGGTTATTACAGAGGGGATTTTGGATATCTCTTTTTATCACTCCATAAATCAGAAAATACTCCATTCAGTAAATTCTTATGGTAAAATTCCATATTTCGCCATGTTTTTAGGAATAAAATGTGATATAAATCAGGGTATGAATGCGATATCAACAAACCCTTCTGTAAATACCTTCAAAACATAGATATGAATAGAACTGGAAGGTTTGGTGTATGTGAGTGCTACTGAAGTGGAGATTTCTGGCTCAGAGTATGAGGAAAAACTCTTAAAACTCATTTTTGGGAAAACGCCTTCAAAGTTCTGTATTGTAAAATGCCATACTTTTTTTTTAAACAGATATTTACAAACACAATACCTAATCAAACCATTAGTAATACCTAAACCTAAACACATGCCTGATAACTGAATAATAATGATGTTATTGAACTGAACAGAACTACACACAGGCTACAAACAGTGTAGTACAGTGTAGTACCCCCTAATAGGCAAAAAATATTTGAATAGATATCACTATGAAACTTTCCCAGTTTGTTATGTACATATAAACTAAGAAAAAATATATTGCAAGTTTTCAGAATTGTATGTTTATATATGCAAATGAGGCACTTCCCCATTAAATATGTGCACATTTATGGATGCAATAAGGCAAAATGAGGTAAAATAAACAACTAAATGTGTGTTATTGACGTTTTATTGTCACTAGTTTCATAGAAGACATGTTTAGGAAGCAAAATATAACAAAATCTCTAAATCAACAAAAAAAAGTATATTTGCCTATTCACCTGCAGTGTCTCCCCTTAACCTTAACTCTGCAGAACACACTGTTCTAGAAAGATACTTAACCTTAACCCTGCAGAACACACTGTTCTAGAAAGATACTTAACATTAACTCTGCAGAACACACTGTTCTAGAAATATATTTAACCTTAACCCTGCAGAACACACTGTTCTAGAAATATACTTAACCTTAACCCTGCAGAACACACTGTTCTAGAAAGATACTTAACATTAACTCTGCAGAACACACTGTTCTAGAAAGATACTTAACCTTAACCCTGCAGAACACACTGTTCTAGAAATATACTTAACATTAACCCTGCAGAACACACTCTTCTAGAAATATATGTAACCTTAACTCTGCAGAACACACTGTTCTAGAAAGATACGTAACCTTAACACTGCAGAACACACTGTTCTAAAAAGTTACTTTAACCATAACCCTGCAGAACACAATGTAAAAAAAGGAGAGTAAATTAGGGAGCTGATTAGGACTGAACACACCTGTGCACCACGTGATCACCCACATCCCACACACACACACACAACATAAAACCCTAGGAAAGACAGAGTAGAGTTGAGTGGAGGTGAGGAAGGAGCAGAGTGGAGAGAGAGAGAATGATATACAGAGTTTGTGAGGTGAGAGGTAGTTGTAAGGAGAGGAGAATGCGAGAAGGTGTTCGTGGTACTGGACCCTAGACTGGCTGAGAAACCCCCTTGTGAAACTGACCCTGGACCGGAAGACAAACCCTGAGTATTGAACATTCCCTTTTTGTACGAGAGCCTGATACGTGTTTTGACTCTGGACTGTTATCCGACTACTCTAATTGCCCATCGGACTGTTGTGCTTGTCCAAAAAACAAATAAACAAAGTAGCAAAATAAACCACAATCAAAGTCCAATTGCCTGGGAACACAAAATATACAAAAACTCACAGGGCAAATCAAAATAGTATCCAGGACCAACAAAAGGGGACAGGCAGGAGAATCACCAGGCAGGGTATTCAGGCCGAGAGGTATGTAAGTCTACGATCTGGCAAAAAGGAATAGTTGTGACCATGTCTTTTATGGCAAGGATGATGATGTGGAACAGCTGATCCTAACCTTGCAGAACACACACAATGCTCTAGAAAAATACTTTAAGAATTAAGAATACCCTGCAGAATACACAAACTAAGCTAGAACTTTTTCTAAGCTAGACATTTTTTTTTATGATCTCTTTTTACTACACAGTTCTATATCTGTATGTCTTGTATGTTATACAGTAAATGTCCTGATGAATTGAAAATGGGGGACCCCGATGTAAACAAGACAAGTCTTTTTCTGGTCTGCATCCTCTTAGCAGTTGTTTTGTATTGAGCCGTACTGTATTGTACCGATTCTGCAATCTGTTAATCAATCAATCAATCAATCAATCAATCAATCAATCAAACAATCAATCAATCAATCAACCAATCAATCAATCAAACAATACTTTAACCTTAACCCTAACCCTGCAGAACACACAGACTGTTTCAGAAAAATACCTTAACCATAACCCTAACCCTGCAGAATACACAAACTAATCTAGAACAATACTTTAACCTTAACCCAAACCTGCGGAACACACAGACTGCTCCCGATTCCCGAAAGATAATTTAACCCTAACCCCAACTGTATGTGGACACTTGCTGAAATGTCTGATGGTCATAAATATTATTGAGCTTTGGCATCTGAGGTAAATGTGAAGATAAACACACACACACACACACACACACACTCACACTCACACCATAACCTTAACCTAACCCCTTATCCTAAAATAGACCCATGTCCTTGTGGGGTCCAACCAAGGATGGACATGTTTTTAATATTGTTTTCCTACATGGATAGGAGAACACACACACACACACACACACACGCACACACACACACACACACACACACACACACACACACACGTCGTCTGTTTTGCCTCAATACTGTATATATATATTGATGCAAAACAGAATTATGTGTGTTGTGTGTGCGTGCGCGCTGCGGTGGCCATGAGCGCGCAACAAAATCAGCTATAAACGTAAAGTGGCTGTGTGCGTGCGTGCGTGTGCGAGCGCACGTCCCATCTCCGTTTTGCATTTATAGTCATGACTCAATGAGCAATCTGAGCATTACCGCTCTATACAGTACTCCTCTAAGCAATCTGGCTCTCAGTTAACCCAATCACTAGATAGATTAACGAATTCCATATAAATCTATAGTTCATTAACGATGCAGCAGCTGATCTGATACTGTATCCCGCACACACACACACACACACACACACACACACACACACACACACACACACACACACACACACACACACACAACCCTTGGTTGAATACGCAGTCACTTATTGCTCCGTAGTAGCCAGGTTAATTTGCACCACCAAGCACTGCTTAAAAGCTAGCGGCTCGGGGCGGTCAGGTGGCGTAGCGGAGATTGCTTTCGTCACCAACACCGGAGACGCTGGATTCGCCTGTTCGAATCCAGCTCACAGCTCTGGCGTTGTCACCAGCTTGGCTGGCCGTTCACACTAATACAATTGGCTGTATTAGAGGGTGGGAAAGCTGGCGGGGTGGGTCCGGGTCGTTGTAAACAGCGACTCCTACAGTTCGGTCGGGGCGCCTGCTCGGTCGGGGCGCCTGCTCCACACGTGAGAGTCCGCGCTGCCAGGTGAAAAGAAGCGGTTGATTGACTAGACGTGTGTCGGAGGAAGCATGTGATAGCCTCCACTCTCCCAGACCGACTGTGGGGGGTAAGTGCGCAGCGACCAGGAAGGCGATTGGGAATTGGCATAACAACTAACATTGGGATGGGAGAAAAATCAGAGGAAAAAGGAGGGGAAAAAATATCATTTTTTTTTTTTTTTTTTTATATATATTTTTTTTATTATTGCAAAACAAAAATTATTAAAAGTCAGTACTCAACACACAATGCATAATGAAACTTTCAGTAAAGGTGGTTAAAATATATGCAAGTACAGAAACAAGATAAAACAAAATTAGTCTATAATAACATTTTAACCGTATACAGTGTATATCCAGCGAAATTACAATTATATAAATGTTAGTATATAATATACCCCTAATACCTATTTTCTAAAACCCTACACACATATGCTCCAGCTCGAACCCCCCCCTCCCGGACCCCCTCTTGGATAGTACCTCCATTATCCCTCACTCCTAACAAGACACTACCATTATAAGCTAGCTTTTATTCTCTCCACCACTTCTAACCACATTGACATTTTGGATTCATTGAGACCCAGAATTCTTGCTGTAGATATTTCTTGATATATCACATCGAGATATGTAAGAAACCACACTTTTCGGCACATTTTTTCCGGTTGAAACCAACGTGATGCGATCAGTTTTTTAGCTACTGTGATACCCGATAAAACCAATCTCTTTAGTTGTGGATTCACTGCAAACTCAAAAACATCATTCAATAGTAATACCGAGGGGTGTACAGGTATATTCCAAGATACGAGTATTGATAATTGTTGGGACACATCTTTCCAGAATGCCTTAACTGGTGGGCAGTCCCAATACATGTGCATAAATGTTCCTTCGTCCCCATTTGTACATTGGGAGCATTTGGAGTCTTGTTTAAGCCCCATTTTGCACAGCCTTATAGGAGTCAAGTATGTCCTGTGAATATAGTTCAGATTGATTTGTTGATGATCCGGGTTCCTTGATGTAAGTCGGACATTTGCCCAGGCTCCTTGCCAATCAAAGTCATTTTCCAGGTCTGGTATATCCCTCCTCCAGACAGTGTCTAGTTGAAGGGTCAATTTTTTTTTTTAAAGCTAGCGGCTTGAGTCCTTGGGTCATTTCTGTCAAACTTCTTTAATTTAGCAAACGCCTCGTCAATAGGTACAAGCGGCACGGTGGTGTAGTGGTTAACACTGTCGCCTCACAGCAAGAAGGTCCAGGGTTCGATTCCCGCTTGGGGACCAGGTTTCCATGATGCCAGGTACCCAGGTGGGGTATCTCCCAGGCCTTTCTGTGTGGAGTTTGCATGTTCTCCCCGTGCTCGCAAGGGTTTCCCCCCCGATAAGATAAACCCAATGGAAAAACATGCACAACAACAGATCTTCCTTGACGAAGACGGACAG
This sequence comes from Notolepis coatsorum, assembly GCF_963971535.1. NCBI lineage: Eukaryota > Metazoa > Chordata > Actinopteri > Aulopiformes > Paralepididae > Notolepis > Notolepis coatsorum. Next base: position 34,849,109 of record NC_140181.1, on the reverse strand, counting down.
GAGCACTTGGATTGGTCCCCTGGCGCGGCTCACGTTGACGCCTGTCTGCTCCCAGCTGCCCTTGGGGGGGAAGGACGACGGGATGGGTTAATCGCAGAGACAAATCGCATCTGCGATCCTAAAGAGACAATGCATGTGTGTGTGTTCCGGTGTGTGTACCACTAAAACATTGAGTGTCATTGCATGCCGAATAAAGACCTCTGCAACAGGTCCTGCATTATTATTATTATTATTATTACAAGCGCTGCGGGTTCCTTTGTAGCTGGCTTTGGATTCACAGCAGCTTTAGCTGTTCGCGCCTCGTCATAGGCTTTTACCACCATCGTAGCGGTGGTGATGTTGCAGGTGACTTGTTAGGTTGGATGTATTATAAGTTATTGACGGATTGTGAATTTTCTGATTCAAATTATATTTATTTGGAAAAATGAATATGGTCACTTTATCAGTCAAAACTGTTGTCTTGGCTTTGTTTTGTTCATAGTAGTAACGCTCATGTCATGATAAATCTGGTTAGGTCAAAACTACAGGAATATACATTTAAAAAAAAATTGTATAATACAATAAATATCGGTTATCGGTATCGGTATCGGCCTTGAGGCGCATAAAGTTATCGGTATCGGGGTCAAAAAATCTATATCGTGCACCCCTACTTATTTTATACTATCTTGTTATTATCTAGCACACTCTCAGGAGCAACACAGAAAGAAACATTTCATGCAAAGTATTCTGTATTCTGTATGACAACTAATAAAGAAACTTGAACTTGAAACTATACCCAATCAAAACCAGACAGTAGCTCTTGTTTTATATTATATGGCTTAAAGACAGACAGACATACAGATCTAGATAGATAGATAGATAGATAGATAGATAGATAGATAGATAGATAGATAGATAGATAGATAGATAGATAGATAGATAGATAGACAAACAGACAGACAGACAGACAGACAGACAGACAGACAAGACAGACAAGACAGACAGACAGACAGACAGACAGACAGACAGACAGACAGACAGACAGACAGACAGACAGACAGAGATAGATAGATTCGATTTTCATTATATTCATATAAAACACAGAATCACAATAGAATCACAGAATCATTAAAAGAAAACAGATCTGAAACTATAGAAATAGTGAAGTGAGGTGTGTGGAGGAAGAACAGGAGCTAAGCTAAGCTAATCACACTCCTGTTCATATCTACAGTACGTTAACACACACACACACACACACACACACACACACACACACACACACACACACACACACACACACCCACACACACAGCGCCATAGCCAGCGCCCATCTCTACTCTCTAGGGCCCGCTTTCCATTGCCTATTTTCACGACATTTCACAATCTTTGCGGATCTACTGTATATTCTATATTATAGCTATGGAGAAAATAGTCTGGCTCATTTGACAGACACTATTTGTAGTCCAATATGTAAAAAAGAGTAAACATTTTCATGTATACGCTCGCATGTTATCCCGTGGTGAATATTGTATAGGTTCAGAGTGATCCAGGCTAATTCCTGGAAGCTGAGTTATGGAGCGCTATGTGCATTTTGCAATAGTCGTTCGCGTTGCTCGCCTGGACACGTTACTATTTCCAAATCAAAGGTATATAATAGGTATTATGTTCATCATGAAGGCATCAAAGGGGGGGGGGGGGGTCGTTTTGTGATGCTCTGATCGTCAGCAACGGCATACATTTTGAATACTACATACAGTTGATCGTTGAGATCGATGTGAAATCATTGTAGGATCAAAGTAGGATTGACGTCATATAGTCCTTACCTTTACTAGGAGGTATTCCAAAATGAATATTCCAATTGTCTGATCGCGATTTCCAGTATTGATGTCCATCGGGTCCCTGACATGAAATGGGACAAAATATGCATCAAGTGTGCTGGACACGTTCCAAGTTGCTCGAATGAAGCGTTTCACTTGCCCGGGTCCAAATTCTCCGCCCGGACCATATAAAATGTAACACACAGTGTGAAATAAGGTTTCAAAGGGTAGGCGATACTGCCACCTAGCAGGATTCGGCCGGCATTGCACTCTCGAGGTCTCAGAATGAGTTCCAATGATAACACCGAAGTCCATGAGAGTGTATAGAATATTAAAATCGAAAAACGATCTAAAAGTGTAATATTACGTGATTGCCGCTCAACCGCTGGTGAGCAAACATGTATTATTACGTGGTTGGCGCTGAATGAGTTAACAGGGCACTTAAAGGGGATTTATTTTGCACATAATCTCACACACATCCAAAATCTCTAAACAGTTTTGCGCACATTAATTTAGTCTGACAGTTATTGAGAGTATAGTAGTTTTCATCTACAGTAATTCATGGAGCTGTAATTAACACAACACAAGGATTCAATGTCCCCAATCACTGGTGGCCATACTTCTAACTCAAAACTTACAAATAACTGTCAAACTAAATGGATGTGTGGAAAACTGATTTATTTTTGGATGTGTGTGAGATTATGTGCAAAATAAATCAGCATTTGGTGAAGTGTCCCTTTAACACTGAATTACACTTCCAGATAGGTTGCAAAGGTTCCAGCGTCTATAGTTCCACGCAACCTTTCTGATCATTACCCTCATCACGAGAGTAGCGTAAACACAGAAATCCGCAGCTCAAGGCCAGTGGACCAATCAAAGCACTTGGCTCAAGGCCAGTGGACCAATCACAGCGCTTGTGTTGCTGCGTGGCCTGACGCCCAGTTCCATGCTCTGCCAGGAGGCTCCTTGGCCGCCGCCGGGACTGGCAACACCCTTACCCTAACCATAACCTTAACCTAACCCCTTATCCTAAAATAGACCCATGTCCTTGTGGGGTCCAACCAAGGATGGACATGTTTTTAATATTGTTTTCCTACATGGATAGGAGAACACACACACCTACACACACACACACACACACACACACACACACACACACACGTCGTCTGTTTTGCCTCAATACTGTATAAACACTAAGATGTTACACAACCAATTCATTCATTCATTCAAACCTTTATTTATTCTCGAAAAGGACAATTGAGGTCACCCTCATTTTCAATGTCGTTGAACATAAATGTGCAGACATAAGAATAGGCATAAAATAAGTACAATAAGTACAGTGTTGTTCGAAGGCATGTGAACCCCCCTGGAACAGCCAGTCCCCCAAACACCCCAAACATCAATCCCCACCACACCCCCATCCAAGACACACCCCCTGATAAAGCACGTCATGACTGAAGGCGATGTGCACGGCGACATGCACGGCAACGGGAATGGCACCCCCGTGGGCCGCCCCATCTCCCAGGTCCCGGTGACCTTGCCACCACGAGGAAACCAGCAAATCCCACGCGCTCCACGGATGAAATGACAGGTCACGCGCCCCAGGACCTGCAGCCATGCCAAAGGAGCCATGACTTCAAACACTCAAGCAGATGTAGCACTTACTATAACAGCTGTTCGCCACGGGCACAGTTCTAGGTTCGAATGAGGAGAGGAGTAATATGCACAATTAAAAGAATAGTGGACCAGAGACAGAATTATAATAATGACCGGTTTATTAATAAGCACGCTAGCTAGACATACAGACATATAGACATATAGTACAAAGTAGTAGTTGTTTGAAGTATCCCTTTTAGGTTCTTTCAGTAACCTCCCCTCTAAGGAGGGTTAGTTCGATATCAAGTCCTAGATTGATTGGATCAACACATTAGGTTTGGTTCAGACGTCTCTGAGGTTATCTCTAGCTAAAAGCTAGGTTCAAGGTTGGATATTGGATGTATCCCTTTATCGTCAGTAAACACTATATCAGTTTATCATTTCAACAGGTAAATGTTCAAACATATTAATTTAAACCTTTAAATGTGCAGGGAACGCAAATACCTTATTAGGTGAAATGCTCCTTTAAACTCTTCCTTTGAAGGTGTAACACAACAAAAGTACCAAATGGAATATTCTAGGTTATGGGAATGCAAATACCTTATTAGGTGAAATTACCCTTTAAACCTTCTTTCTTTACAGGAGAACCATCAGTGATTCAACTATAATCAATGTTATCAATGGGATTCAAGTATCTTATTGGGTACATTGACCCTTTAACTTGTCCTCTTTACAAGAGAACATCAGTAGTTCAGGTATCTTACTGGGCGTATTTACCCTTTAAGTCTCCCTTCTTATAGGAGAAATATCAGTGCCTGTAACTGAGGGGTACAATTCCCTGACTGTATTGTTAGATATGATATTTAATACCACTACCTCATGTACTTTAACTTCTGGCCATCCAGTACAAGATATAAGTATGATGAACACTTTCCCACCTGATGAAACGAATCCACACAAATGTACCAAATCGAAGGTTTAATACAGCAAAAGGTGTATACAACGATCACTTAATTACATTTATGATTTGAAATATGAAATATGCACTTTTATGGCAAATGAGTATTCGTAGGTAAATCAACATTGAATGTCCAATCACTGGTTACGCAGGGAGTAAGTATACAACCTGGAATATTTAGGAAAACGATAGCGATGGTACTTAAATGATTATAGCTGGATACACTAAGGGGGGGGGGGGGGGGTCCCGCTGGTTGTAAGACAGTAGGAGGGGGGGGTTAGAGAAGCCGCTGGCGGTATCCCATCTGGCCGACGGTGTCTTGGGAGAATCCAAAGTCTTGGACACGGTGCCCACAGAACCTCGGACCGCAGACGAATACAGCTGGACCCTCTGTGGACGGTAGCTGCCGGTCCACAACGGAGAGACGTGAGGCGACCTCACTGGTGTCGAGCGCCGTCTCATCTGGAGTCCTCTCCGGGGGGTAGTTCCAACACTCCGCAGTGTTGGCCTTTATCCATGGAATAATCAAAGCACACAAAGCATAATCCAAGCCGTAGAAGGCTCGCCGTCGTCCGGGTAGAGTAATCCAATATACAGGTCCAGTCGCTCTTGGCCCGGAGCTCCTCGGATGCAATCACCACTAGGGGTCTGACCAGCCTGGTTAAGCGTCCAGATAACGTCAGGAACGATGGGGGTACTGATAACTTTAGAACTCTAACCGAACGATGCACCATACATAAATAGACTATTATTAGCTTAATAGAATACGTCCAACTCGACGGTATAGTGCCAAACTATGACTATTCAACTATTAATCTACACGATATCTCAATGCCTATTCTGGGCCAAGTAGGCCTTACTACACCGCACGTGCGTCGTGGGGAGGCTTTGCGTCTGTCACTCTGTTGGAGGGTAAAGAACTGGACTAAAAGAAAGTTCTACTTTACTTGCGCCATATATATATGCGCTATGAACAAATAGTACCATTCGTATTTCGCCCGACATATTCCTGCGCGGAACCGGGGCTTGCCACGACATGTTAGGCGGCACGATTGAACTTGGACCTAGGGGTATGGCAACCTGGCGCCAGGTTCTCGTCCAATGGTAGAATGAAACTATTATGGGCTGTTTAGTAGACTAAAGGGATATTCCATGCATATTGTACAAGGAATATACAGGGGATATCAAACGATATACAAATACAATTACATATATATATATAAATAAATATACATATTCGGTTTAATCTGATCCTTCACAACAGCCGCCCCCTAATTAGTCCCACCTAATTAGCTAAGCAGAGACAGATTAACCGCACTGTCTACCACTCAAGGTCCGCTGTAAGGGTCAGTCAACTCACAAAGTCATAGGGTCATGGTCATCATCGATAGTATCTGGGAGTCGGGGCAGTTCTATGAGCCTCGCCACGGGACGTGTGTAGGTGCGCCCTTGGACGAGTACTTCAGCTGCTCGGACCTTGCCATCGGCACCGGTGATCACTTTGCTTACGCGGCCAGCCGGCCGCATAGCTCTGGGTAGTGACTGGTCAATAATCATGACGACTGTTCCTTCTGTCAAATTGTCTCTCTCTTTTACCCACTTCTGGCGTGTCTGTAGAGACGGTAGGTAGTGAAGTAGGAAGCTGCTCCAAAACTTGTCAGCTAGTACTTGGCTGTACCTCCACATTCTTCGGCCGTTCGCTTCTTCAGGCCTGTACATTGTCTGGGGTAGCGCGGGGTCCAGCCGCCCCATTAGGAGTGTGTTGGGGGTGACTGGGTCGACCTCTGCTACATCACTGGAGACGTAACCGAGGGGCTTTGAGTTCAATACTCCCTCGATCTCCGTGAGGACTGTCATTAGGACTTCCTCCGCCACAGTCTGGGCTCCGAGTACGGCGTACAGGGCTGTCTTTATAGAACGTACTTCTCGTTCCCAGGTTCCACCGAAGTGGGGTGCGTTCGGGGGATTAAACTGGAAGTCAATCTGGGCTGGAGCGAGGTGGGTCTTAAGTTCTGGGCCCATAGCTTGGAAGCTCTCTCTCAGCTCTCTTTCTCCGCCTTTGAAGTTGGTCCCGTGATCAGACAACAATGTAGACGGTTTTCCTTTCCGTGATGCGAATCTCCGGAAGGCCATAAGGAATGAGTCTGTGCTCATGGTCGGAAGGAGCTCGATATGTATCGCTCTGGTGGTCATGCATTTGAATACAATACCCCACCGCTTCTCGGTGCCTCTTCCTCTCTTTATATACAACGGGCCAAAGCAGTCCATGCCTGTGGAGTGGAATGGCTTGTCGCCGATTCGGAGGCGACAGGGGGGTAAGTCAGCCATCCGTGGTATGCTGGGCTGCGCGCGCCACTTACGGCAGTCTAGACAGGTTCGCTGGAAGCGCCGTACTGCTTCTCTCCCTTGCAATATCCAATAACGACGTCTGATCTCCGCGAAGACTCTCTCTGCTCCTGCGTGGTGTACATCCTCGTCGTATTTCTTTATGATCAGCTCTGTGACCTTGTGTCGGCTGTTCAAGACGATCGGGTGCTTAATGTCATCTGGTAGATCGGGGGCTCTCCGCAGGCGGCCACCCACTCTGATGAGATTATGGGCGTCACTCTCTGGTGCCAGGTGAATCAGTCTGCTGTCTGATGGGACGGGGTTTCCTCCCTGTAGACAGTCTAGCTCATCGGGGAACGAGTCTCTCTGGGCTCGTTGTAGTAGAAGAAGTTCTGCTTCTTCGTAGTCAGCTGCTGACATGTCAGTGGTGGACTGAATCTCTGGGTGGTGCCGCAGGAATGTTCTTTGTTGCGCACTCTCTAGGGTAATGCAGTCATCTATGTTGGGGTCTGTGGAGGCGACAGTGCTCAGTCCACAGAACATAGGTTTCTTGTTCTCAGCCTCCTCGTTACTTGCTTCCCTCGGGGTGGGCGTGGGCCAATCTCCTTCCGGGAGCTTGAGGAATGCTGGTCCGTCACTGTAGATGTTGCGACGGGTTAGGTCATCCAGAGACATTCCCCGGGTGATGACGTCAGCTGGGTTGTGTTTGGTGTCCACATACCGCCAGCTTGCTTCTTCTGTTAACTCTTGAATCTCGGTGACTCTGACTCCCACGAAGACTTTGTATCTGCATGAATCAGACTTGATCCATGTGAGTACTGTCGTGGAATCTGACCACAAGATTGTTCTATGCACCGGAATGGTGAGTTCACGTTGGATTAACGTGGCTAGATGCGCTCCTGCGAGGGCTGCACAGAGCTCTAGACGTGGGATAGATTGTTGCTTACGTGGGGCTATTCTTGAGCGGGCCAGGATGAAAGCAGTGTGTATCTTTCCTCCCATCTCTTGGGCACGCAAGTAGGCCACCGATCCGTAGGCTACTTCGGAGGCGTCGCTGAAGACGTGTAGCTCAATCTCGCATGTCTCTGGCCTCACTGTGGATGGGAAGTAGCTGCGGCGTATATTGACACCTGGGAGTGAGCGGAGTTCCGTCTCCCACTCTCTCCATGTTGAGGCAAGGTGTGCGGGTATTGGGTCGTCCCAGCCCTGGTCCTTGTCCCATAGTGCTCGTACAATCATCTTTGCCCTGGTGGTGTAAGGTAGAATACATCCCAACGGGTCATATTGTCTGGCGAGTGTTCTGTACACACTCCGTCTGGTGGTCGGTATCGCCGCCGACCTTCCCTGCTCTGGAGCCAAGGGTTTGTGTCTATAGTGGAGCGAGTCTGTTTTGAAGCGCCAGACTAGTCCTAGTGTCATTTCTTGGGCTTCTCCTGGGATTGTCGCCATCCAGGTCTCGCTGCTGGCAGTCTTGTCCGCGGAGGAGAGGCTGCGCAATACGTGCGGGTCACTGCTGGCCCACTGCCTGAGATCAAAGCCGCCTTTGATCAGGGAGGCGCGTAACTTGATTAGGAGAGCCTCGGCTTCTTCTTGAGTCGAGACGCTTTGTAAACAGTTGTCCACGTAGAAACTGTTCTTCACACTGTGTTGGACCTCTTCATCTGCTGCTGGGTCCTCTGTGACGTGTTTCTGTAGTGCAAATGTAGCACAGCACGGGCTGCATGTGGTTCCAAAGGGGAGTACTTCCCACTGGTAGATGGATGGGTTCTCATCTCCGATCTTCTCTCTCCATAGGAACCGTAGCAGAGGCTTGTCCTCCTCTACTAGTCTCACCTGCAAGAACATCCCTTTGATATCCCCGCTTATAGCCACCTTGTCCTGGCGGAAGCGCAGTAGCACGCCTAGTAGGGAGGGGCCGAGTGTGGGGCCGGGCAAGAGCTCTTTATTCAGATTTTGGGATCCGATCTGGTAGCTGCAGTTAAACACAATGCGATCCTTGCCGTTGTGATGGACCTTGTGATGCGGCACGTACCATGATTCGGTCGTCTGATCGGCCTCTTTAATGTCAATCTTTGTTACGTGTCCCGCTGTGATTAGCTTCTCAATCTCAGCTCGGTACACACTCTCTTGAGCGGGGTCTTTGGCTAGGCGCCGCTCTGTGTTCAGTAGATAGCGCTCCGTGGCGTCTTTCTTTGCGTGAAAGGTGGGCATTCCCTCTCGCCTCAGGAGTGGAGTTGCGTATCTCATCACTCCGCCGACTGTGACTCTCTTTGTCCCCTGCTCGAGTAGGTTGATGGCGTAAATGTCTTCTTTAGAGCGAATATCTTTCTTTTCGTTCTTAAAGGGCATTGTCTCTAGGGTCCATAGCCTCTCGACATGCTGCAGGAGAGTGGTGTCTTCTTCTGTCATTCTGGAGTGGAAGCAGCTAGTGGCTGCTGTTCGGTTGAGAGATTTAGCGAGGGGGCCTTGTAGGGTCCACCCTAGGCGGGTCTCGACTGCTGCAGGACAGCCTCGGGGGCCTGTATGGACCCGGTCAATCGGGACTATGAGTTCTGCATGGTCGGAGCCTATCAACAGGGTCGGGGTAGCGCCGTCTATGAGCGGGATAGGTAATTGGCGCAGGTGCACATATTTATCCATCAACTTGGTGACAGGGTAGGTGTACTGCGATAGTCCTATTTCTTGGCTGGTGAAAGCATTTGTGATCTTGTACCGTCGCTCTGGCTGCCCGTTGGCTGCGATGGTGAAGGAGACATTCTCGCCCTTTATCGTCTTTAAATCTCTTCTTATTGTCCGAATCGTCATTTCGTTCTTGCTCCCCCGCAGTCCCAGCTGGGTCGCAGCGGAGGCGAGCAGAAGGGTCTTCTCTGACTCCATCGCACCGGTTGCACCTTTTCTTTAGGCGGCATTCGGCTGCCATGTGGGGCCGCGCACATCGATAACAGCGCCGGTTGGACTTTATCCATTGACTCACTTCTTCTGCATTCATCTTTGTGAATAGGTCACATTGTGACAGCCAGTGTTCTTTCTCACAGTAGGGACACGCTATCTTCCACTTCTCTTTTCTCGAGGGGGTGCTGTGACTCTTACTGCTCGGTACTGACTCGGATTGGTGCATGACAGTCACCGATCTTCTTCCATCATTTATTCTCCTGGGTCCCTCTCTGGAGCTTGGCGTGCTCCGCCCGAAGGTGTCCAGTCGTAAGCTGCTGACTTCTCTCGCCAGGAAGTCGGCTAGATCAAGGAGGGATGGCTCGGGGCCGTTGGGGTCTCGGTAATCCCTCTGCCGCCTAAAGCGCTCCTGTCTTGCGGGTGGCAGCTTCTCCAAAATCCTCTCGACGTTAGAGTTGGCGTATAGCTCATGCATGCCCTTCTCCCGTTGCGCTCCCAGCATCCCTACCAGGGACTGCACTTTGATTGACAGGTCGTCTAGTGAGCGATTGTCTGTGGCTGGGGGTAGGCGGTCAATATGCCTTATCTCTTGGATTACGTAATCCCATATACGTCCATATCTCTGATCCAGCGCTGCAAGGGCCGCTGTGTATGGAGTCGAAGAGGTAGCATAGGCTAGCGCTATATTGTGCGCTCGCGGTACTTTCAGGTGCTTCAGTAATAGTGCATACTTGTGGCGTTCATCAGCGACATCCACCATCATTGTCTCTAAGCACATCCGGAGCTCCGTGTACTGTGCTCGACTCTCATAGGCGAAGTCTGGGAATGACGGTGTGGCATTGTATGACGCCGTGGATGGCTGATACATCGGCGAGCGTTGGGGGAGAGACCTCCTGGGCGAGTCCCCTCTTGCGCCTCGCTGTGGGCTGGTACTGGCAGGGTACCATGGCCCGCTGGTCCAGGTGCTGTTCCTCGGGACTGGTCGTGCGTCGTGCTCACCCGTGAATAGAGTCGGGGGGTCTGTAGCGCAGCGCCGCGGGGGTATAGCCTGGACTGTATGGGACCTCCTGGTCCGGTGGAGTACTGTGCTGTCGTCGGGCTTGGTTCTCCTCCTCTCCCTCTTCTTCCTCTATCAGATCCTCCAGATCCTGTAATCGTTTATTTAGCTTCTCCGCAGTGTATGCCGCTCCTTCCTTGTAGCTGGGTCTCGCTTGGACCGGTTTGGGAAGGGGGTCTGCGGGGGGTCTAGACTCGGTCTGTTGGTCAAGTTCAGGGTCGCTTGCTCGTTGTGGTGACGCTGCCCTTGACTGTTGTCTCGACGAGTTCCTTGAACCCCTGGCGGAGGGAGAGGGAGTTGTCCTTTTGATCAGCTGCTCCATTAGCTGCGCTTGTAGCTTGTCGCGCTCGGCTTGTATCCTGTCGCGCTCGGCTTCGCGCTGGATGAGAGCGAGTTCGCGCTCTGCGTCTCTTTGGGCACTGGCAGCGGCACGCTGGGTGTCTGCTCGGTCTCTTGCCATATTCTCTTCCATCTGAAGGCGTCTCATCTCCAGGCGTATGCGCTCTTCTTCGCTCCGTTGTTGCGCTTGGAGTTGTTCGCGCTCGCTAAGCGTCTGTGCTTGGAGTTGTTCACGCTCGCTAAGCGTCTGTGCTTGGAGACGATCGCGTTCGGTAGAGGCTGTCAGGCTGACGAGGAACGCCTGTTGTAGTATCCTCTCCGCTTCGTTGGGGGAAGGCGGTAGTGGAGGTGAGCCGCTCCTGCGTGAGCCGCTCCTGGGGGTACTCGTTGGGGAGTCCTGGAGCTCTAGTTCCTCGGCGCTCTCCTCCTCTTCTTCCGTGCAGAGTTCTCTCTCTGTAGGGTTGTCTTCCTCCCGGGGCTGGTCGGGGACTACTTCTTGGGTAGTGGCGGGGGGTAAAGGCATGTCAATTCCCTCCTGGTCCCCACCGTGAGCTTGGTCAGTTACATTAGGACCTACTAGGGCCTCTGTGGTCGGGGAAACCTGGTCGTTAAGGTCAGACATAATTTTACTTTCTACTTTTACCGCGTTTACCGTTTGTCGAAGGCTAGGTAGTTGACTGACAGTGTAAGCCTCTAAGTACTGAGGTGTCTGTCGTCTGCGCCGCGGGCGTTCTAGGTTAGGAGGATCGTTTCGTGGAGTGTTCATCATAGGCCATTTCGATATTAATAACACTATATTAATATTACACTAGTTACCCTCCGGCTCGAAGGACCAATTGTAACTGAGGGGTACAATTCCCTGACTGTATTGTTAGATATGATATTTAATACCACTACCTCATGTACTTTAACTTCTGGCCATCCAGTACAAGATATAAGTATGATGAACACTTTCCCACCTGATGAAACGAATCCACACAAATGTACCAAATCGAAGGTTTAATACAGCAAAAGGTGTATACAACGATCACTTAATTACATTTATGATTTGAAATATGAAATATGCACTTTTATGGAAAATGAGTATTCGTAGGTAAATCAACATTGAATGTCCAATCTCTGGTTACGCAGGGAGTAAGTATACAACCTGGAATATTTAGGAAAACGATAGCGATGGTACTTAAATGATTATAGCTGGATACACTAAGGGGGGGGGGGGGTCCCGCTGGTTGTAAGACAGTAGGAGGGGGGGGTTAGAGAAGCCGCTGGCGGTATCCCATCTGGCCGACGGTGTCTTGGGAGAATCCAAAGTCTTGGACACGGTGCCCACAGAACCTCGGACCGCAGACGAATACAGCTGGACCCTCTGTGGACGGTAGCTGCCGGTCCACAACGGAGAGACGTGAGGCGACCTCACTGGTGTCGAGCGCCGTCTCACCTGGAGTCCTCTCCGGGGGGTAGTTCCAACACTCCGCAGTGTTGGCCTTTATCCATGGAATAATCAAAGCACACAAAGCATAATCCAAGCTGTAACTGAGGGGTACAATTCCCTGACTGTATTACTAGATATGATACTTACTACCACTACCTTTGTACTTAATATTCGGCCACCCAGTACTCGGCATAAATATATTATGATAAACACTCTCACGTAGATGAAACGGATCCAACACAAATGTACGAAGTCGAAGTATGTATTTATTCCTACACAGCAATGGTGTGTAGAGCAAGCACTTAATCACTTAATTACATTTATGAATTGAAATAGTATGCACTTTTATGGCAAAGAGTATTCGTCGGTATATCAATAGAGAATGTCCAATCTCTGAAGGCACAGGTGGTAAATATACGACCTGGAATAGTTAAGGAATAACAGCAATGATACTTTAATGATTATAAGACTGGATACACTAAGGGGGGTAATCCGGTCGCTTGTAAGACAACAGGAGTAGGAGGGGGGGGGGGGGTAGAGTCTGGCTGCCTCGTCCGGCCAAGGGTATCCTGGGTGAACCCACAGTTGTGCAGCTCGGTGCGCCAGCGATCCTTGGACCACAGATGAAAGCAGGTGGACTCTCTGTGAGCCGGCTCTCTCCGGTCCACGGGGGAGAGACGTGAAGCGACCTCGTCTTGCAGAGCGTCTCCTCACCTTGCGTCCTCTCCAGGGGGGGGGGTTCCAACACACGGCAGTGTCGGGGGTCTTTATCCATGGAATAATCACTGTACACAAAGCATAATCCGTGCCTGGGAAGGCGGGCTGTCGTCGGTAGAATAATCCGGTATACAGGTCCACTCGCTCGTCGGCTCTGGGGCTCCTCGGATGCAGTCTCACATGGGGTCGACCATCCTGGGTAAGCAGCCAGTTCTCTGCCCGAAACGATGGGGTACTGACTACGGTAGTATTCTCACCGCACGAAGCACTATATATTAACAGACTATTATTAGCTTAATAGACTACGTCCAACTCGACGATATAGTGCCAAATATGACTATTCAAATATTAATATACACGATGTCTCAATACCGATGGTAGGCCGAACTTGGCCTTACTCCCACACGTGGCGTCGCGGGGAGGCTTTACGTCTGTCACTCTATTGGAGGGTAAGAAACTGGACTGAAAAGGAAGTCCTACTTTAGTAGCGCAGTATATATACGCACTATGAACAAATAGTACCGTTAGTGGTGCGGTAGCCAGATTCCTACGCGGAACTAGGACTTGTTCGTACATGTTGAGCGGTACGTTTGAACTGGGTCTGGGGGGTATGGCAGCCTGGCACCAAGGTCTCGACCAATAGTAGAATGGAGACTATTATGGGATGTTCAGTAGGCTAGAATGGATATTCAATGCATATTGTACAAGGAATATACAAGGGATATCAGGGAATATTAGAGAATATACAAATACAATTAAATATATATATACAAATAAATATATATATTCGGTTTAATCTGGCCCTTCACAACAGCCACCCCCTGATTGGTCCCAGACCTAATCAGTTAAGCAGAGACAGATTAATCGCGTTGTCTATTTACACATAAGGGTTTGCTGTAGGGGTCAGTCAACTTCACAAAGTCATAGGGTTATAGGGTCATGGTCATCATCGATTGTGTCTGGGAGTCGGGGCAGTTCTATGAGCCTCGCCACGGGACGGGTGTAAGTGCGACCCTGGACAAGCACTTCAGCTGCTCGGACCTTGCCGTCGGCACCGGTGATCACTTTGCTTACGCGGCCGGCCGGCCACATAGCTCTGGGCAGTGATTGATCAATAATCATGACGACTGTTCCTTCTGTCAAATTGTCTCTCTCCTTTACCCACTTCTGGCGGGTCTGTAGAGACGGTAGGTAGTGTAGTAGGAAACTGCTCCAAAACTTGTCGGCTAATACTTGGCTGTACCTCCACATTCGTCGGCCGTTCGCTTCTTCAGGCCGGTACATTGTCTGGGGTAACGCGGGATCTAGCCGCCCCATTAGGAGTGTGTTGGGGGTAACTGGGTCGATATCCGCCACATCGCTGGAGACGTAGCCGAGGGGCTTAGAGTTCAATACTCCCTCAATCTCCGTGAGGACTGTCATTAGGACTTCTTCCGCCACAGTCTGGGCCCCAAGTACTGCGTACAGGGCTGTCTTTATGGAACGCACTTCCCGTTCCCAAGTACCACCGAAGTGGGGTGCGTTTGGGGGGTTGAATTGGAAGTCAATCTGTGCTGGAGCGAGGTGGGTCTTAAGTTCTGGGCCCATAGCTTGGAAGCTCTCTCTCAGCTCTCTTTCGCCGCCTTTGAAGTTTGTCCCATGATCGGACAATAGTGTAGACGGTCTTCCTTTCCGTGATGTGAATCTACGGAAGGCCATAAGGAATGAGTCTGTGCTCATGGTCGGGAGAAGCTCAATGTGTATCGCTCTGGTGGTCATGCATTTGAATACAATACCCCACCGCTTCTCGGTTCCTCTTCCTTTCTTTATGTGCAGCGGGCCAAAGCAGTCCATACCCGTTGAGTGGAATGGCTTGTCACCGATTCGGAGGCGACATGGAGGAAGGTCAGCCATCCTTGGTATGCTGGGCTGCGCGCGCCACTTGCGGCAGTCTAGACATGTTCGCTGGAAGCGTCGTACCGCCTCTCTTCCTTGTAGGATCCAGTAACGACGTCTGATTTCCGCGAAGACTCTTTCTGCTCCTGCGTGATGTACATCCTCATCGTATTTCTTTATAATCAGCTCTGTGACCTTGTGTCGGCTGTTCAATACGATCGGGTATTTAATGTCATCCGGTAGATTGGGGGCTCTGCGTAGGCGACCACCCACTCTGATGAGGGTATGAGCGTCGCTCTCGGGGGCCAGATGAATTAATCTGCTGTCGGATGGGACGGGCTTTCCTCCCTGTAGACAGGCCAATTCATCGGGGAACGAGTCTCTCTGGGCTCGCTGCAGTAGAAGCAATTCTGCTTCCTCGTAGTTAGCTGCTGACATTTCAGCGGGGGACTTACACTCCGGGTGGTGCCGCAGGAATGTCCTTTGTTGTGCACTCTCTATGGTAGTGCAATCATCTATGTTGGGGTCTGCGGAGATAACAGTGCTCAATCCACAGAACACCGGCTTCTTATTCTCAGCCTCCTCCTGACTGGCTTCCCTCGGGATAGGCGTGGGCCACTCTCCTTCCGGGAGCTTTAGGAATGCTGGGCCGTCACTGTAGACATTGCGACGGGTGAGGTCATCTAGGGGCATTCCCCGGGTGATGACGTCAGCTGGGTTCTGTTTTGTATCAACGTAGCGCCACTCTGTTTCTCCGGTTAACTCTTCGGTTAAGTCTTGAATCTCGGTGACTCTGACTCCCACGAAGACTTTGTACTTGCATGAGTCCGATTTGATCCAGGCGAGTACTGTCGTGGAATCTGACCACAGGATTGTTCTAGACACCGGTATGGTGAGCTCACGTTGGATGAGCGTGGCTAGGTGCGCTCCAACTAGGGCTGCGCAGAGCTCTAGGCGTGGGATAGATTGTTGCTTGCGTGGGGCTATTCTCGAGCGGGCGAGGACAAATGCTGTGTAGATCTCTCCCCCCTCTTCTTGGGCCCGCAAGTAGGCTACTGATCCGTATGCGACCTCTGAGGCGTCACTGAAGACGTGTAAGTCCATTTTACATGTCTCTGGCCTCACCGTGGGTGGGAAGTAGCTTCGGCGCATATTAACGCCTGGGAGTGAGTGGAGCTCCATCTCCCACTCTCTCCAGGTGGATGCAAGGTGTGCGGGAATGGGGTCGTCCCAGCCCTGGTCCTTGTCCCACAATGCTCGTACAATCATTTTTGCCCTGGTGGTGTACGGTAGTATACATCCTAGCGGGTCATATTGTCGGGCGAGTGTTGTGTACACACTCCGTCTGGTGGTCGGCGCCGCCGCCGGCCTTCCCTGCTCCGTAGTCAGGGGCTTGTGTCTGTAGTGAAGCGAATCTGTTTTGAATCGCCACACCAATCCCAGGGTCATCTCCTGGGCTTCTCCCGTGATTGTAGCCATCCAGGTCTCACTGCTGGCTGCCTTGTCCTCGGAGGAGAGGCTGCGCAGTACTTGCGGATCGCTGCTGGCCCACTGCCTGAGATCAAAGCCGCCTTTGATCAATGAGGCGCGGAGTTTAATCAGGAGAGCCTCGGCTTCTTCCTGGGTTGAAAGGCTTTGTAGACAGTTGTCTACGTAGAAGCTGTTCTTTACGCTGTGTCGGACCTCTTCGTCCGCTGCTGGGTCCTCTGCTACATGTTTCTGTAGTGCAAATGTAGCACAGCAGGGGCTGCACGTCGTTCCGAAGGGGAGGACTTTCCATTGGTAGATGGCTGGGTGCTCATCTCCTGGCTTCTCTCTCCATAGGAACCGTAACAGGGGCTTGTCCTCCTCTACTAATCTCACCTGCAGGAACATTCCTTTAATGTCCCCGCTGATGGCCACCTTTTCCTGGCGGAAGCGGAGTAGAACGCCGAGTAGGGAGGGGCCGAGTGTGGGACCGGGCAGTGACTCTTTATTCAGATTTTGGGATCCGATCTGGTAGCTGCAGTTAAATACTATGCGGTCTTTACCGTTGTGATGGACCTTGTGGTGAGGCACGTACCACGATTCAGTGGTCTGGTCAGCCTCTTTAATGTCCATCTTTGTGACGTGTTACCGCTGTGATGAGCTTCTCAATCTCAGCGTGGTATACACTCTCTTGGGCGGGGTTCTTGGCTAAGCGCCGCTCCGTGTTCAGCAGGTACCGTTCTGTGGCGTCTGTCTTGGCGTGGAAAGTAGGCATTCCTTCTCGCCGCAGGAGTGGCGTGGCGTATCTCAACACGCCGTTGACCGGGACTCTCTTGGTCCCTGTCTCGAGGAGGTGAATGGCGTAAATGTCATCTTTAGAGCGAATGTCTTTCTTTCCGTTCTTAAAGGGCATTTGTTCCAAGGTCCATAACCGCTCTACGTGTTGCAGGAGTGCGGTTTCTCCCTCTGTGACTCGGGAGTGGAGACATCTAGTGGCTGTACTTCGGTTGAGAGATTTGGCGAGCGGGCCTTGGAGAGTCCATCCCAAACGGGTCTCGACTGCTGCAGGACAGCCTCGGGGTCCGGTATGAACCCGGTCTATCGGGACAATGAGGTCTGCATGGTCGGAGCCTATCAACAGGGTCGGCATAGCATTGTCTATGAGCGGGATCGGTAACTTGCGCAGATGTGCATATTTCTCCATCAGCTTGGCGACGGGGTATGTGTACCGCGACAGTCCTATTTCTTGGCTGGTGAAAGCGTCTGTAATCTGGTACCGTCGCTCAGGCTGGCCGCTTGCTGCGATAGAGAATGAGACATTCTCGCCCTTTATCGTCTTCAAATCTCGTCTTATTGTCCGAATTGTCATTTGGGTTTCGCTTCCCCGCAGCCCTAGCTGGGCCGCAGCGGAGGCGAGCAGAAGGGTCTTCTCTGACCCGTCATCGAGGACGGCGTAAGTGTCCAGGACTTTATTCTGGTAGCTTAGTGTCACACGCACTACTTTTAGGAGTACTCGGGCTCCACTGCTGCTGGCGGGATCGATGTACATGACGCTCGCTTTGCTGCTGGATGGTGCGGGTGAAGGGCGCCGTCTGTTACTGTCGTGAAGTATGTCCAGATGGGCTCCATCGCACTTGGTGCACCTTTTCTTTAAGCGGCATTCGGCTGCCATGTGTGAGCGCGCACAGCGAAAACAGCGCTTGTTGGACTTTATCCATTGACTTGCTTCCTCCGCGTTCAGCTTGGGGAAGGAGTCACATTGCGCTAGCCAGTGTTCTTTCTCACAGTAGGGGCACACTATCTTCCACTTCTTCGTTCTGGAGGGGGTACTGTGGCTCCTGCTGCTCGGTACTGACTCCGATTGGTGCATCACAGTCACCGATCTTCTTCCATCATTTAGTCGTCTGGTTCCTTCTCTGGAGCCAGGGGTGCTCCGTCCGAATGTATCTAGCCGTAGGCTGCTGACTTCTCTCGCCAGGAAGTCTGCTAGATCGAGGAGGTTCGGTTCGGGGCCATTCGGGTCTCGGTGGTCTCTCTGCCGCCTAAAACGCTCCTGTCGAGCGGGCGGCAGCTTCTCCAAGATCCTTTCCACATTTGAGTTGGCGTAAAGTTCATGCCTCCCCTTCTCTCTCTGCGCTCCCAACATCCCTACCAGGGACTGCACTCTGATGGACAGGTCGTCCAGTGCTCGATTGTCTATTGCTGGGGGTAAGCGGTCGATGTGTCGGATCTCCTGGATCACGTAATCCCATATGCGCCCATACCTCTGGTCCAATGCTACCAGCGCTGCTGTGTATGGGGTGGTGGAAGTCGCGTAGGCGAGCGCTATATTATGTGCGCGGGGTACCTTTAAGTGCTTCAGTAGGATGGCGTATTTATGGCGTTCATCAAATACATCCATCAACATGGTCTCCAGACACATGCGGAGTTCTGTATACTGGGCCCGGTTCTCCTGGGCGAAGTCGGGTACCATAGGCGGGCCAATGTATGACGCTGACTGTGGATACATCGGCGAGCGTTGGGGGAGAGGCCTCCTAGGCGAGTCTCCTCCCGCTCCTTGGTATGGGCTGGTACCGGCAGTGTACCATGGCCCGCTTGTCCAGGTGCTGTTCCTCGGTGCGGGTCGTGCGTCGTGCTCACCCGTGTATAGAGTCGGGGGTCTGTAGCGCAGCTCCGCGGGAGTATAGCCTGGGCTGTACTGGACCTCCTGGTCCGGTAGAGTACTGTGCTGTCGTCGGGCGTGGTTCTCCTCCTCTTCCTCTTCGTCTTCAGTTAGGTCATCCAGTGCTTGTAGTCTCTGGTTTAGCCTCTCCACAGGATATGCTGCTCCTTCCCGGTTGCTAGGTCTCGCTTGGACCGGTGGGGGGAGGTGGTCTGTGGGGGGTATAGACCTCGTCTGTTGGTCAAGTTCAGGGTTGTTTACTCGGCTAGGGGATGCCGCCCTGGAGGTGTGTCTAGACGAGTTCCTGGAGCCTCTGGCGGAGGGAGAGGGTGTTGTCCGTCTGATCAGCTGTTCTATTAGTTGCGCTTGCTGTCTGTCGCGCTCTGCGTCCCGTAGAGCACCAGCAGCTGCTCGCTGGCTGTCTGCTCGGTCTCGGGCCACATTCTCTTCCCTCTGAATGCGTCTTATTTCTAGACGTATATGCTCTTCTTCGCTCCGCTGCTGGATCTGCAGTCGGTCGCGTTCAGCAGCGGCGTTCAGGCTGATGAGGAAGGCCTGCTGTAGGGTCCTCTCTGCCTCGCTGGGGGAAGGCGGTTGTATAGGGGAGCCTTCCCTCGGGGTACTCCTTGCGGAGCCTTGGAGCTCTATCTCCACGGTGCTCTCCCCGTCTTCTTCCGTGCCGAGTTCTCTCTCGGTAGCGTTGTATTCCTCCCGGGACTCATCGGGGACTACTTCTTCAGTACTGGCGGGGTGTGAAGTCATGTCTGGTTCCCACTGGTCCCCACCGTGAACTTGGTCAGTTACATTAGAACCCGTAGGGGCCTCTATGGTCGGGGTAGTCTGGGCGTTGGGGTTAGACATACTTTTACTTTCTAGTTTTACCGCGTTTACTGTTAGTAGAAGACTAGGTTGTTGACTGACAGCGTAAGCCTCTAAGTACTGAGGGAGCCGTCGTTCGCGCTGCGGGCGTTGGTTAGGAGGATCGTTTCGTGGAGTGTTCATCATAGGCCATTTCAATATTAATAACACTATATTAATATTACACTAATTACCCTCCGGCTCGAAGGACCAATTGTAACTGAGGGGTACAATTCCCTGACTGTATTACTAGATATGATACTTACTACCACTACCTTTGTACTTAATATTCGGCCACCCAGTACTCGGCATAAATATATTATGATAAACACTCTCACATAGATGAAACGGATCCAACACAAATGTACGAAGTCGAAGTATGTATTTATTCCTACACAGCAATGGTGTGTAGAGCAAGCACTTAATCACTTAATTACATTTATGAATTGAAATAGTATGCACTTTTATGGCAAAGAGTATTCGTCGGTATATCAATAGAGAATGTCCAATCTCTGAAGGCGCAGGTGGTAAATATACGACCTGGAATAGTTAAGGAATAACAGCAATGATACTTTAATGATTATAAGACTGGATACACTAAGGGGGGTAATCCGGTCGCTTGTAAGACAACAGGAGTAGGAGGGGGGGGGGGGGTAGAGTCTGGCTGCCTCGTCCGGCCAAGGGTATCCTGGGTGAACCCACAGTTGTGCAGCTCGGTGCGCCAGCGATCCTTGGACCACAGATGAAAGCAGGTGGACTCTCTGTGAGCCGGCTCTCTCCGGTCCACGGGGGAGAGACGTGAAGCGACCTCGTCTTGCAGAGCGTCTCCTCACCTTGCGTCCTCTCCAGGGGGGGGGGTTCCAACACACGGCAGTGTCGGGGGTCTTTATCCATGGAATAATCACTGTACACAAAGCATAATCCGTGCCTGGGAAGGCGGGCTGTCGTCGGTAGAATAATCCGGTATACAGGTCCACTCGCTCGTCGGCTCTGGGGCTCCTCGGATGCAGTCTCACATGGGGTCGACCATCCTGGGTAAGCAGCCAGTTCTCTGCCCGAAACGATGGGGTACTGACTACGGTAGTATTCTCACCGCACGAAGCACTATATATTAACAGACTATTATTAGCTTAATAGACTACGTCCAACTCGACGATATAGTGCCAAATATGACTATTCAAATATTAATATACACGATGTCTCAATACCGATGGTAGGCCGAACTTGGCCTTACTCCCACACGTGGCGTCGCGGGGAGGCTTTACGTCTGTCACTCTATTGGAGGGTAAGAAACTGGACTGAAAAGGAAGTCCTACTTTAGTAGCGCAGTATATATACGCACTATGAACAAATAGTACCGTTAGTGGTGCGGTAGCCAGATTCCTACGCGGAACTAGGACTTGTTCGTACATGTTGAGCGGTACGTTTGAACTGGGTCTGGGGGGTATGGCAGCCTGGCACCAAGGTCTCGACCAATAGTAGAATGGAGACTATTATGGGATGTTCAGTAGGCTAGAATGGATATTCAATGCATATTGTACAAGGAATATACAAGGGATATCAGGGAATATTAGAGAATATACAAATACAATTAAATATATATATACAAATAAATATATATATTCGGTTTAATCTGGCCCTTCACAACACAAGCCGTAGAAGGCTCGCCGTCGTCCGGGTAGAGTAATCCAATATACAGGTCCAGTCGCTCTTGGCCCGGAGCTCCTCGGATGCAATCACCACTAGGGGTCTGACCAGCCTGGTTAAGCGTCCAGATAACGTCAGGAACGATGGGGGTACTGATAACTTTAGAACTCTAACCGAACGATGCACCATACATAAATAGACTATTATTAGCTTAATAGAATACGTCCAACTCGACGGTATAGTGCCAAACTATGACTATTCAACTATTAATCTACACGATATCTCAATGCCTATTCTGGGCCAAGTAGGCCTTACTACACCGCACGTGCGTCGTGGGGAGGCTTTGCGTCTGTCACTCTGTTGGAGGGTAAAGAACTGGACTAAAAGAAAGTTCTACTTTACTTGCGCCATATATATATGCGCTATGAACAAATAGTACCATTCGTATTTCGCCCGACATATTCCTGCGCGGAACCGGGGCTTGCCATGACATGTTAGGCGGCACGATTGAACTTGGACCTAGGGGTATGGCAACCTGGCGCCAGGTTCTCGTCCAATGGTAGAATGAAACTATTATGGGCTGTTTAGTAGACTAAAGGGATATACCATGCATATTGTACAAGGAATATACAGGGGATATCAAACGATATACAAATACAATTACATATATATATATAAATAAATATACATATTCGGTTTAATCTGATCCTTCACAACAGTGCCCATATATCAAATTAAATCAAATCAAATACAAAATACAATATCAAAATAACAAAAGGTGAACGGGGTCGAAACCCTTGGAATGTCCTTGTATTCTTGTAACTGAGGGGTTACAAAACCCTGACTGTATTAAAGATTGTGATAGATTAAACCACTGCTAGGTATGTACTTTAATTACTGGCCAGACAGTACATCGAATATATGGTGGACACTCATAATAACACGGCATTGACAAAGAAATAGTATTTGAGGGTATTTATTATTATGCAATAATTGGTTACAGAATGAGAATTAGGGTCGCGCTTGTATGGCGAAGAATAGGCATAAAGTCAGTCAGTAGCATAAGTCACTGGGAATAGAATGATTCCTACGATGGGTACTAGGCTGACGCCACCTGGCGTATAATAGCAATTATAGAGGGCAACGCTGGTACCGCCTGGAGACAATGGGTTCCTCCCAGAGTTGTAAGGTCTGGAGGATAGAGGAATGTTCGGATACTCAGTCTGATCAATTGAAGAAGAAGGGGATTCACGTACAGAAGCCAGTCCCTGTAATCCAAAGCTCAGCAACAAAAGCAATAACTGTAATCCAATTGCACGATAGCAACGATGATAGCCAGCTAGCCTCGGTCCATGAGGCCAGCCCGAATGTAGATCCTCACGAGGTTAAATCCCAAACGACAGTGGAGATTAACGATGCTCTTCTCCGGGTAATACGTTCCACAATCAATATAATCCAACCAGTAATGGTTCTGCAATCGCCGCCGCCGGTTCTCCTGTGCACATGTCCAGCAGGTTCTCCGACTAGGCCTCCTCGTGTGCTGGCACCAATGTATTTAGTACACGCGCACTGGCTAAGGTCCACTAGCTAAAACGAACGAACCGCTGGGTAATGCTACACACGAACGAACTGTGGTTGGCACGATATACAATAAATTAACGACTATTTACTTCACATTAAACTAAGTCGAACTTGACGTTACTGCATTAATCTGACACTTTACTATTCAATTCGCACATGGTTCTCAACGCTCTGTTAGACGCACTGCTGCTCACTTCACTACACGTTGAATCGGGATGAACAGCGATGAACAGCTACTGTTCGCACCTGCCGCAGCATATATACTTAAGTGGTTATCTAGTCCCGAACCTCAGTTCTCGTCTCGAATCAATACGCTGTCTCCGGGCATGTTGCGCCCTCTTTGTCTTCTGCTCGAGGAGAGCTATGGCATACGTGTCTTCCTTTGAACGAACTAGTTTCTTTTCGTTCTTAAAGGGCATCGAGTCTAATATCCATAGTCTCTCGACGTGCTGCTCGTCTTTGAACCTGACTTTGGGGGCTTGCGGTCTGGCGCCGAGGGCGTTATCCAATAAGGAGAGCGAATATTACTATGATTCGAACGCAGGCTTAAAGGGATATACCGTGTATATATAAATAATATACAATGTATATAAAACAATAAATGTAGATTCTCAGCTTTAATCTGGCCCTTCACAACAGCCGCCTCCTAATTAGTCCGCACCTAATTAGTTAAGGGAGACAGATTAATAGTCCAGTCAACTGCTCAATATCTGTTGTGAGGAGTAGGGCAATCTACAAAGTCCGTGGGTCATGATCGTCATCAGGGGAGTCAGGGATCTCCGGCAACTCTATCAGCCTCGCCACGGGTCGGGTGTAAGTCCGCCCATGGACAATAACTTCTGCCGCTCTGACCTTCCCGTCGGCACCAGTGATCACTTTGCTTACGCGGCCAGCCGGCCACATAGCTCGGGGTAGTGACTGGTCTATGATCATAACAACTGTGTCCACTTTTAAGTTGTCCCTGTCCTTTACCCACTTCTGACGGGCTTGGAGGGACGGTAGGTAGTGGAGGAGGAAACTGTTCCAAAACTGGTCAGCCAATACTTGACTGTATCTCCACATTCTTCGGCCGTTCGCTTCTTCAGGTCTGTACACCGCCTGTGGAAGGGCAGGGTCCAGCCGCCCCATCAAGAGAGTGTTTGGGGTGACTGGGTCGACGTCTGCTACATCACTTGAGACATACCCGAGGGGCTTTGAGTTCAATACGCCCTCGATCTCCGTGAGGACTTCTTCCGCCACGGTCTGGGCCCCAAGCACGGCGTACAGAGCTGTCTTTATAGAACGGACTTCTCTTTCCCAGGTTCCCCCGAAATGAGGGGCGTTCGGGGGGTTGAACTGGAATTCGATCTGAGAGGGAGCGAGGCGGGTCTTAAGTTCTGGGCCCATGGCCTGGAAGCTCTCTCTCAGTTCTCTTTCTCCGCCTTTGAAGTTTGTCCCTTGATCAGACAACAATGCAGACGGTTTCCCTTTTCTTGCTATAAATCTCCGGAGGGACATAAGGAATGAATCCGTACTCATGGTCTGAAGGAGTTCTATATGCACTGCTCGGGTGGTCATGCACTTGTATACAATGCCCCACCTCTTCTCTGTCCCTCTTCCTTTCTTGACGTAGAGCGGGCCGAAGCAGTCCACGCCTGTGGAGTGGAAGGCCTTCTCGCCGAGTCGGAGGCGGCAGGGAGGCAGGTCGGCCATCATAGGTATACTGGGCTGTGCTCGCCACTTGCGACAGTCTAGACAAGTCCGTTGGAAGCGACGTACTGCTTCTCTTCCTTGCAGTATCCAGTAACGGCGTCGGATCTCAGCGAAGACTCTCTCTGCCCCAGCGTGGTGCACATCCTCGTCGTACTTCTTTATGATAAGCTCGGTGACCTTGTGTCGACTGTTGAGGACGATAGGATACTTGACGTCATCCGTTAGGTCCGGGGCCCGTCGCAGACGACCACCCACCCTGATGAGGTTATGGGTGTCGAGCTCGGGGGCCAAGGGGAGCAGTCGGCTGTCTGAAGGGATTGGCTTTGTTCCCTGCAGGCAGTCTAGCTCATCTGGGAATGAGTCTCTTTGGGCTCGCTGTAGCAGAAGGAGTTCTGCCTCTGCGTAGTTCGATGCGTCAATGTCTGTAGTGGGGGGAACCTCAGGGTGGTGCCACAAGAATGTCTTTATCTGCGCACTCTCAAAGGTTAAGCAGTCGTCTATGTTAGGGTCCGTGGGGGCTGGGACGTGCGTCAGCCCACAGAACATATATTTCTTGATCTCTGCCTCCTCTTGACTAGCCTCCCGTGGTGTGGGGGTAGGCCACTCCTCCTCCGGGAGCTTGAGGAACTCAGGACCGTCACTGTAAATATTGGGACGTGTGAGGTCATCTAGGGACATCCCCCGTGTGATGACATCGGCTGGGTTCTGTTTGGTGTCAACGTACCTCCAGCACGCTGATCCTACCAAATCTTGAATCTCGGTGACTCTGACTCCCACGAAGACTTTGTATCTGCAAGAATCGGACTGGATCCATGTGAGTACAGTCATGGAGTCTGACCACAAGATTGTCTTTTGCACCGTTATGGTGAGTTCACGTTGTATCAGCGTGGCGAGTTGCGCGCCTACCAGAGCTGCACAGAGCTCTAGACGCGGGATCGATTGTTGCTTGCGGGGGGCTATTCTTGAGCGAGCCAGGACGAAAGCTGTGTGTACTTCTCCTCCGAACCGTAGGCTACTTCCGAGGCGTCACTGAAGACGTGCAGGTCCATCTGGCACGTCTCTAGCCGCACTGTGGGTGGGAAGTAGCTCCGGCGAATGTTCACATTTCGGAGCGAGCTGAGTTCCCTCTCCCACTCTCTCCAGGTGGAAGCTAGGTGGTCGGGTATGGGGTCGTCCCAGCCCTGTTCCTTGTCCCACAGTTCTCGCACGAGCATCTTCGCCCGAGTGGTGTAAGGTAGGATACACCCCAGCGGGTCGTATTGGCTTGCGAGTGTTCTGTATACGCTCCGTCGAGTGGTCGGTAGAGGGGTCGACCTTCCCTGCTCCTGGGTCAGGGGTGTGTGCTTGTAATGGAGCGAGTCTGTTTTGAAGCGCCAGACGAGGCCCAATGTCATTTCCTGTGCTTCACCTGGGGTGGTCGCCATCCAGGTCTCGCTGCTTGCTGCCTTTGTCTCTGGGGAGAGGCTGCGAAGTACTTGAGGGTCACTGCTGGCCCACTGCCTAAGGTCGAAGCCGCCTTTGATCAGGGAGGCTCGGAGCTTAAGTAGGATGGCTTCGGCTTCTTCTGGCGTCGAGACGCTTTGTAGACAGTTGTCCACGTAGAAACTCCTCTCTACGCTTTGTCTGACCTCCTCGTCAGCTTCAGGGTCTTCTGTCACGTGTTTTTGTAGTGCGAACGTAGCACAGCATGGGCTGCATGTGGTGCCGAAGGGGAGGACCTCCCATTGATAGATGGAGGGTTGCTCATCGTTGATCCTCTCTCTCCATAGGAACCGCAGCAGGGGCTTGTCCTCCTCCATCAGTCGCACCTGCAGGAACATCCCTTTGATGTCGCCGCTGATGGCCACCTCGTCTTGGCGGAAACGTAGTAGTACGCCGAGGAGGGAGGGGCCGAGTGTCGGGCCGGGCAAGAGCAGTTTATTCAGGTTCTGTAGTCCGATCTGGTAGCTGCAGTTGAATACAATGCGGTTCTTGCCGTTGTGGTGGACCTTGTGGTGGGGCACGTACCAGGATTCAGTCGTCTGGTCTGCCTCTTGATTGTCAATTTTCTTGATATGTCCCGCTGTGATCAGTTTGTCGATCTCAGCGGGGTATACAGTGGCTTGAGTGGGGTCCTTTGCTAGACGCCGCTCGGTGTTCAGTAGATAGCGTTCTGTCACTTCTTTTGAGGCGTGGAGGGTGGGCATCCCCTCTCGCCTCAAGAGTGGAGTTGCGTATCTCATCACTCCGTCGACCTCGACCCTCTTTGTCTTCTGCTCGAGGAGAGCTATGGCATACGTGTCTTCCTTTGAACGAACTAGTTTCTTTTCGTTCTTAAAGGGCATCGAGTCTAATATCCATAGTCTCTCGACGTGCTGCAAGAGGGTGGTGTCGTCTTCGCTTATCCTTGTGTAGAGGCAGCGGGTGGCTGTCGGTCGGTTGGAAGACCCGGAGAGGGGGCCTTGTAGTGTCCAACCCAGGCGGGTCTTGACCGCTGCTGGACAGCCTCTGGGCCCGATGTGGACCTGGTCCGTTGGGACGATGAGGTGTGCGTGGTCGGATCCTATGAGCAGGGTCGGGGTGGCGCCGTCGATGGGCGGTATAGGTAGTTGACGTAGGTGCACGTATTTCTCCGTCAGCTGTGTGATGGGGTAGGTATAACGTGACAGACCTATGTCGTGGCTTGTGAAGGCGTTAGTGATGCTATACCGCTTCTCGGGCTGCTCGAACGTTGCTATTGTGAATGAGACGTTTTCACCCTTTATGGTCTTTAGGTCTCGCCTAATGGTACGGATCGTCATTGTTTCTTCGGTTCCCCGCAGGCCCAACTGGGCTGCGGCGGAAGCGAGGAGGAGAGTCTTTTCCGACCCATCATCTAGGACGGCGTAAGTGTCCATGACCTTGTCCTCGTAGCTTAGGAGCACTCGGACCACATTCAAGAGCACTCGGGAGCTCCCGCTCTTCGCAGGGTCTATATACATGACATTTACTCTCGAGCTGCTTTGTGGTACGGGTCTCCTCCTGTTGCTGTCGTGTAGGACCTCCAGGTGGGCGCCGTCGCACTTGCTGCATCTTTTCTTCAAGCGGCACTCAGCTGCCATATGGCTGCGCGCGCAGCGGAAGCAGCGGCGGTTCGCTTTGATCCACTGACTCACTTCGTCAGCAGTCAGCTTCTTGAAGGTGTCACATTGAGACAGCCAATGTTCATTCTCACAGTACTGGCAGGCAATCTTCCACTTTCCCTTCATGTGGGGGGTGTGGTGGTTCTTGTGCTGCGGCACTGACTCGGCCTGGTGCATAACTGTCACTGACCGGCGGTTGTCATTGAAC
This sequence comes from Notolepis coatsorum, assembly GCF_963971535.1. Classification (NCBI taxonomy): domain Eukaryota; kingdom Metazoa; phylum Chordata; class Actinopteri; order Aulopiformes; family Paralepididae; genus Notolepis; species Notolepis coatsorum. The sequence goes on along the minus strand of NC_140181.1, from coordinate 34,820,903 downwards.
CTCCGCGGTCCATCTCTAGGGCTAGAGCCACTCCACACGAATGTGTCCAATCGTAGACTGCTGACCTCCCTGGCGAGGAAATCAGCCAGGTCTAGGAGGGATGGTTCTGGGCCGTTGGGGTCACGGTGGTCTTTCTGCCGCCGAAAACGCTCTTGACGGGCTGGAGGGAGCTTCTCCAGTATCCGCTACACGTTAGAATTTGCATACAGTTCATATCTCCCCTTCTCCTTTTGGGACCCCAGCATCCCCACGAGGGATTGTACCTTGATAGAGAGGTCATCTAGTGCTCTATTGTCTTTGGCTGGGGGGAGTCGGTCGATATCTCGTATTTCTTGGATCACGTAATCCCATATGCGTCCATAGCGCGCGTCGAGGGCCACCAGAGCATCTGAGTAGGGGGTTCTTGAGTTAGAATATGCCAGCGCTATGTTATGCGCTCTGGGCACCTTGAGATGCTTGAGGAGGATGGCATATTTATAGGACTCGTCGTGGACATCGGACATTATAGTCTCTAAACACATGCGTAATTCTGTGTACTGTGCTCTGTCCTCGCGCGTAAAGTCTGGGAACGTCGGTGTTCCAAGGTAAGACGCCATGGATGGCTGGGACACTGATGAGCGTAGGGGGAGAGGCCTCCTGGGCGAGTCTCCCCGTACGGGTGGTCGTGGGTTAGTGCTGGGTGGGTACCAGAGGCCGGGCCCCCAGGTGCTGCTCCTCGGTGCTGACTGTACATCAAACTCACCCTTGAGTTGGGTCGGGGGTTTGTAGCGCAGTGACTCGGGGCTGAGGTCGGGGCTGTACTGGGCCTCCTGGTCCAAAGTAGGTTCGTGCTGGTGGGCTTGATGTCCCTCCTCTTCCTCCGCTAGGTCTTGGAGTCTTCTAGTTAGTCTCTCAGCGACGTAGGCCGGTTCTTCCCGTTGGCTGGGTCCCGTATAGACCGGTCGGGGAGGGGGCTCGGCGACGTAGGCAGGTTCTTCCTGTTGGCCGGGTCCCGTGTAGATTTGTCGGGTAGGGGAAGGTGCCCTAGACCCGTGTCGTGATGATCTCCGGGAGCTCCGTGTGGAGGGGGGGGGGGGGTCGCCCTCGCGATCAATTGTTCTATCATCTGCGCCTGCAGACGGTCGCGCTCCGCTTCGCGCTGTGCATTGGCGTGTTCTCGCTGGATGTTCTCTTCAGTCTGGAGGCGCCTCTCCTCCAGTCTGATGCGTTCGTGCTCACTCTGTTGTTGCGCTTGGAGGCGCTCTCGTTCCGCTGCAGAGTGTTCGCGCTCACTAAGTGCTTGTGCTTGGAGTTGCGCGTGGAGGCGCTCTCGTTCCGCTGCAGAGTGTTCGCGCTCACTAAGCGTCTGTGCCTGGAGGCGCTCTCGTTCCGCTGCAGAGTGTTCGCGCTCACTAAGCGTCTGTGCTTGAAGACGGTCGTGCTCACCCTGGATACGGTCTCTTTCGGTTGAAGCTGTCAGCGTGGCGATTAAGGCTTGCGCCAGTCTCTGGTCAGCCTCGCTGGGGGATGACACTGATGGAGGTGATCGGGCGCTGACAGGGCTTGGTGGAGACCTGTTCTCTTGGCGCGCTCCGAGGTCTATCTCTTGAGCGCGGTACTCTTCTCTTGGTTGCGCGCCGAGGTCTGTCTCGGGTGCGCGCTCTTGGGTCTCTTGCGCTCCGGGGTCTATCCCGGTGGCGCTTTCTTTATCCTGGGGCGCTCCGGGGTCTATCCCGGTGGCGCTGTCTTGAGGTATAGTCACGTCATGTCCCGCTTGGTCCCCCCGTGAGTCAGTTTCGTTTGAACCCACTGGGGTCTCTACTGGTGGGGCCGACAAGTCGATAGGATTGGGCATGCTTAAACTATCAGTTTTATCCTTACTTAACGTCTTTTTAGGTAAGCTAGGAGGTAAAACGAAAGCGTAGTCCTCCAGGCCGAGGGCGCTCTAATTTGGGAGAGCCGTCTGGAGAGTGTCCACCGCTGGCCATATCAATATTAATATGATATTAAAGATTACTGATACCCTCCGGCTCGAAGGACCAATTGTAACTGAGGGGTTACAAAACCCTGACTGTATTAAAGATTGTGATAGATTAAACCACTGCTAGGTATGTACTTTAATTACTGGCCAGACAGTACATCGAATATATGGTGGACACTCATAATAACACGGCATTGACAAAGAAATAGTATTTGAGGGTATTTATTATTATGCAATAATTGGTTACAGAATGAGAATTAGGGTCGCGCTTGTATGGCGAAGAATAGGCATAAAGTCAGTCAGTAGCATAAGTCACTGGGAATAGAATGATTCCTACGATGGGTACTAGGCTGACGCCACCTGGCGTATAATAGCAATTATAGAGGGCAACGCTGGTACCGCCTGGAGACAATGGGTTCCTCCCAGAGTTGTAAGGTCTGGAGGATAGAGGAATGTTCGGATACTCAGTCTGATCAATTGAAGAAGAAGGGGATTCACGTACAGAAGCCAGTCCTTGTAATCCAAAGCTCAGCAACAAAAGCAATAACTGTAATCCAATTGCATGATAGCAACGATGATAGCCAGCTAGCCTCGGTCCATGAGGCCAGCCCGAATGTAGATCCTCACGAGGTTAAATCCCAAACGACAGTGGAGATTAACGATGCTCTTCTCCGGGTAATACGTTCCACAATCAATATAATCCAACCAGTAATGGTTCTGCAATCGCCGCCGCCGGTTCTCCTGTGCACATGTCCAGCAGGTTCTCCGACTAGGCCTCCTCGTGTGCTGGCACCAATGTATTTAGTCCACGTGCACTGGCTAAGGTCCACTAGCTAAAACGAACGAACCGCTGGGTAATGCTACACACGAACGAACTGTGGTTGGCACGATATACAATAAATTAACGACTATTTACTTCACATTAAACTAAGTCGAACTTGACGTTACTGCATTAATCTGACACTTTACTATTCAATTCGCACATGGTTCTCAACGCTCTGTTAGACGCACTGCTGCTCACTTCACTACACGTTGAATCGGGATGAACAGCGATGAACAGCTACTGTTCGCACCTGCCGCAGCATATATACTTAAGTGGTTATCTAGTCCCGAACCTCAGTTCTCGTCTCGAATCAATACGCTGTCTCCGGGCATGTTGCGCCCTCTTTGTCTTCTGCTCGAGGAGAGCTATGGCATACGTGTCTTCCTTTGAACGAACTAGTTTCTTTTCGTTCTTAAAGGGCATCGAGTCTAATATCCATAGTCTCTCGACGTGCTGCTCGTCTTTGAACCTGACTTTGGGGGCTTGCGGTTGGCGCCGAGGGCGTTATCCAATAAGGAGAGCGAATATTACTATGATTCGAACGCAGGCTTAAAGGGATATACCGTGTATATATAAATAATATACAATGTATATAAAACAATAAATGTAGATTCTCAGCTTTAATCTGGCCCTTCACAACAATTCTCATTCAATCAGTTTGTGTATCAGAAAAGGATATAGGTCAGTTCAATCCGTAGAAGTTCTTATGATTCAAGTTCAATCAGTTCAATCCTACCGGCCTGTTGAGGTAACAGGAGTTGAGCAACAGGGGTATTTGAATCAGGCTGGCATTAGCCTTGAGCTATATCAGAGGTTCAGTGGGTTGGCTCGCCATCTTGTATCGTCCGGCACACGGCCTCGTCCCCGCGTGGGTACACGTGGTGATGGGTGGTCTGGAACTGCTCCCAGGGTGGAACGGGGTGCTGGGGAAACCTAAAAACCTGGCCTGCTTGCAAGCAGGCATTCAGAAAATAAAAGCTATTTACCATCTTTTATCGCTTCATCATCCTTTCATTGCTTTCGGAATGAATAATCAATCAGGCTACTTTTAGCTATGCTAAGCTAAAGTAGGCTATCTTATCACAGCACGTGGGAATGTCCATCTGTCCCATGCTAAGTTAGGCTAAAGTGCGCTAGCATATGGGACATTCCTCACGTTCCATATTAAACTCTCAAAACAGTCAAAATGTATATAGACCATGTTCTTATCGTACAGCATATCAATACAATTATAAGTACTTCTGAAATGGTTCCTTCCTAGTTTTCATTTAAGAATGAGCTACGTTATTTAGCTTGTAGCATTATTAGCTTGTAGCATGGAGCTAACCATTTTGCGTATTCGACAATGAACAGCACAATGTTGATGAAACTCACCAAAGCGCTTCAGTTTTGCAACTGGGGGAATCTTTTATAACTGTTTGATAACTGTTTTTATCATGCTATTTCATCTCGGCAGCAGCAACGTTCAACTGCGTCATCTCCGTGGATGCCATGTGTCTCATCTGCGCGTAGTGCAGATTCACCTGCTGTAAAGCAAGGCGTGGCTGTCGTGATATCTATCTCGCGTCATGAAGTAAATTAAAGGGCAGTGCTGTAATTCAAAGGACTTGGTACCCAATAATATTAACTACTTATGTTCTTTCATAATAGCAATAACTATTTATGTTCTTATTCAATGGCATTAACTATTTATGTTCTCATGAATCTGAAACCTGGGTTACACAAACAGACACAACAGCGGTCAAATTAGAAGACACCAGGCACCGGGACGGTCCGAGACGACACCGGGACCCCAACCAATCAAACACAGAAACCACCCAGTAAATATGAATCACACATGAGAGAGAGAGAGAGGGAGAGAGAGAGAGAGAGATACATTGATAGAGAAAGTGAGAGAGCGAGACACTGTGTGTGAGAAAGAGAGACTGAGAGAGAGAAAGACTGAGCAAGAAAGTGAGAGAGAAAGTGAGAGAGACACTGTGTGAGAGAGAGAGAGAGAGAGAGAGAGAGAGAGAGAGAAAGACTGAGAGAAAGACTGAGCGAAAGTGAGTGTGTGTGAGAGAGAGAGAGAGAAATAGAGAGAGACTGAGAGAAACTGAGAGAGAGACTGAGAGAGAGAAAAAAGAGAGAGAGTGCAAGAGAGAGAGTGAGTGAGAGGGAGATAGAGAGTGAGATATATATAGAGTGTGTGTTACGGTTTGTAAGCAACCCCAATAGCACAACACAAGACAGTGATCAGAGTTAGCCAAAAACAGGGCTTTATTTCACAGGGAAAAAAGCAGCACTGTCCCTTTAAGGGCGAAATACACTAGAGTCCATGAACAACAAAAAATGCAGCACTGTCCCTTTAAGGGCGAATGAGAAAAAACACAACCCGAAGGTGAATACACTAGAGTCCCGGAATAAAGTGAAAGTTCTGAGTCTGGTCTGTACAAGAGTCACCAGAGCACTGCCGATGGGCAACTCAACAATCAAGGGTCCACGAAAAAAGAGCGAGTACACAGGAATCCTCCCGGGGGGAAATAGGGAGCGACAACGACGTCTCACACCAACAACGAGGAGCCACGGAGAGAGAGAGAAACGCACACGCACAGGAATCCTCCCGGGGAAAATAGGGAGCGACACAACGTCTCACACCGGAGACGCGGCAGTAGGTGGTAGTGTACAGATGGCACGACGTCTCACACCGGAGACACGACAGTAGGTGGTAGTGTACAGATGGCACGACATCTCACACCGGAGACGCAACAGTAGGTGGTAGTGTACAGATGGCACAACGTCTCACACCGGAGACGCGACAGTAGGTGGTAGTGTACAGATGGCACAACGTCTCACACCGGAGACGCAACAGTAGATGGAAGCAACAAGACGACCTGGCAACAAGTGGAAGGCAGTCGGAACACTTATACTCTCCCGACAAGCTGATTGTCAACCACCCTCAGGTGCGTGAAGCAGATTGTTTGGCACGCCCCTCGTTGAAAAGCGCGCAGTGTTCACCCAGCCCTCATAGTACCCCCCCTCCACGGGAGCCACCTGGCAACCAGCCCGGCCCGTCGGGGTGGGAACGCTGAAAAACAGAGAGCGGGGCAGGGGTCATGATGGAAAGGCGACTGCCCAGGAGTAGGACCTGGGGCTGGGGTCCCCCCGGAAGCGGGATCCGGCATAGGACGGGTGGGCTAGCCATAGGAGCCGGACCAGGCGAAGAGGCAGGGCCGGGTGTAGAAGCCGGACAGGGCATAGCGGTGGTGCCAGGTGTGGAAGCCAGACAAGGCGTGGAGGCCAGGCCGGGCGTAGCGGCTGGGCCAGGTGTCGGAGCCGGACCAGAAGAAGAGGCAGGGCTAGCTGCCTGGGCACAAGCTAGCTGAAAGGGCAGTCTTAGCTATGGGGAAGCTACACATACACAGATGCCGTGCTAGCTGGGGGAGCTACACATTGAGTGGGGCTAGCAGAGGGACAGGGTTAGCTGCCTGGGCATTGCTAGCTGTAAGGCTGTAGTATAGAGGCTGTGCTAGCTGCCGGAGCTAAGCTAGCAGACGGGGCTGGACTAGCTGAGGAGAACAAACTAGCTGAATGGGTAGTACTAGCTGAGGGGAAGCTACACATAAAGTGGAGGCCATGCTAGCTGGGGAAGCTACACGTCTAGTGGGGCTAGCAGAGGGACAAAGTTAGCTGCCTGGGCATGGCTAGCTACAGGGCCTATGCTAGCTGTAAGGCTACATTACATAGAGGCTGTGCTAGCTGCCGGGGCCATTCTGGCAGTAGAGGCCTGGCAAGCTGCAGGGGCTCTCTCATACACTGTCTGTGCCGGCTGGGGTCGTCGACGTGGCCAGGTCGTACTGTTACGGTTTGTAAGCGACCCCAATAGCACAACACAAGACAGTGATCAGAGTTAGCCAAAAACAGGGCATTATTTATTTCACAGGGGAAAAAGCAGCACTGTCCCTTTAACACTTTGGGTGCCGGCCAAAAATCCGGAAAATGACTGTGGGTTGCCAGGATTCCTGGACGATTCTAGCATATCTCATGATCTTAGCGGAGCTATTTCTATATTTTATATTATAACTATGGGGAAATGGTTGGGCTCATTTGAAGACGACAAGTTGATGTACACAATGCAAAAAACCGTTTGTTTCTGCATGTCTTCGTTCGTTCACAATTACAAGTTAAAAAACGTCAACAAAAGATAAAAGTGGAGGTAAATTCTTTAGAACAGGAGTTACAGGCACTTTTATGAAAGGTGTGCCGGCGGGGTGATAATAGGTACTTGTTGTGAAGGATCAGATTAAACCGAATGTATATATTTATTTATATATATATATGTAATTGTATTTGTATATCGTTTGATATCCCCTGTATATTCCTTGTACAATATGCACGGAATATCCCTTTAGTCTACTAAACAGCCCATAATAGTTTCATTCTACCATTGGACGAGAACCTGGCGCCAGGTTGCCATACCCCTAGGTCCAAGTTCAATCGTGCCGCCTAACATGTCGTGGCAAGCCCCGGTTCCGCGCAGGAATATGTCGGGCGAAATACGAATGGTACTATTTGTTCATAGCGCATATATATATGGCGCAAGTAAAGTAGAACTTTCTTTTAGTCCAGTTCTTTACCCTCCAACAGAGTGACAGACGCAAAGCCTCCCCACGACGCACGTGTGGTGTAGTAAGGCCTACTTGGCCCAGAATAGGCATTGAGATATCGTGTAGATTAATAGTTGAATAGTCATAGTTTGGCACTATACCGTCGAGTTGGACGTATTCTATTAAGCTAATAATAGTCTATTTATGTATGGTGCATCGTTCGGTTAGAGTTCTAAAGTTATCAGTACCCCCATCGTTCCTGACGTTATCTGGACGCTTAACCAGGCTGAGCAGACCCCTAGTGGTGCTTGCATCCGAGGAGCTCCGGGCCAAGAGCGACTGGACCTGTATATTGGATTACTCTACCCAGACGACGGCGAGCCTTCCACGGCTTGGATTATGCTTTGGGTGCTTTGATTATTCCATGGATAAAGGCCAACACTGCGGAGTGTTGGAATTACCCCCCGGAGAGGACTCCAGGTGAGACGGCGCTCTACACCAGTGAGGTCGCCTCACGTCTCTCCGTTGTGGACCGGCAGCCACCATCCACAGAGGGTCCAGCTGTATTCGTCTGCGGACCGAGGTTCTGTGGGCACCGTGTCCAAGACTTTGGATTCTCCCAAGACACCGTCGGCCAGATGGGATACCGCCAGCGGCTTCTCTAACCCCCCCCTCCTACTGTCTTACAACCAGCGGGACCCCCCCCCCCCTTAGTGTATCCAGCTATAATCATTTAAGTGCCATCGCTATCGTTTCCTAAATATTCCAGGTTGTATACTTACTCCCTGCGTAACCAGAGATTGGACATTCAATGTTGATTTACCTACGAATACTCATTTGCCATAAAAGTGCATATTTCATATTTCAAATCATAAATGTAATTAAGTGAACGTTGTATATACCTTTTGCTATATTAAACCTTCGATTTGGTACATTTGTGTGGATTCGTTTCATCAGGTGGGAAAGTGTTCATCATACTTATATCATGTACTGGATGGCCAGAAGTTAAAGTACAAGAGGTAGTGGTATTAAATATCATATCTAACAATACAGTCAGGGAATTGTACCCCTCAGTTACAATTGGTCCTTCGAGCCGGAGGGTAACTAGTGTAATATTAATATAGTGTTATTAATATCGAAATGGCCTATGATGAACACTCCACGAAACGATCCTCCTAACCTAGAACGCCCGCGGCGCAGACGACAGACACCTCAGTACTTAGAGGCTTACACTGTCAGTCAACTACCTAGCCTTCGACAAACGGTAAACGCGGTAAAAGTAGAAAGTAAAATTATGTCTGACCTTAACGACCAGGTTTCCCCGACCACAGAGGCCCTAGTAGGTCCTAATGTAACTGACCAAGCTCACGTGGGGACCAGGAGGGAATTGACATGCCTTTACCCCCCGCCACTACCCAAGAAGTAGCCCCCGACCAGCCCCGGGAGGAAGACAACCCTACAGAGAGAGAACTCTGCACGGAAGAAGAGGAGGAGAGCGCCGAGGAACTAGAGCTCCAGGACTCCCCAACGAGTACCCCCAGGAGCGGCTCACGCAGGAGCGGCTCACCTCCACAACCGCCTTCCCCCAGCGAAGCGGAGAGGATACTACAACAGGCGTTCCTCGTCAGCCTGACAGCCTCTACCGAACGCGATCGACTCCAAGCGCAGGCGCTTAGCGAGCGCAAACATTTTACTATTGAAAGAGAACGCCTCCAAGCGCAGCAACGGAGCGAAGAAGAGCGCACACGCCTGGAGATGAGACGCCTCCAGACAGAAGAGAATATGGCAAGAGACCGGGCCGACGCCCAGCGCGCCGCTGCCGGCGCCCAAAGAGACGCAGAGCGCGACAGACTACAAGCGCAACTAATAGAGCAGCTGATCAAAAGGACAACACCCTCTCCCTCCGCCAGGGGTTCAAGGAACTCGTCGAGACAACAGTCAAGGGCAGCGTCTCCTCAACGAGCAAGCGACCCTGAACTTGACCAACAGACAGAGCCTATACCCCCCGCAGACCCCCTTCACAGACCGGTCCAAGCGAGACCCAGCTACAAGGAAGGAGCGGCATACACTGCGGAGAAGCTAAATAAACGATTACAGGATCTGGAAGATCTGATAGAGGAAGAAGAGGGAGAGGAGGAGAACCAAGCCCGACGACAGCACAGTACTCCACCGGACCAGGAGGTCCCATACAGTCCAGGCTATACCCCCGCGGCGCTGCGCTACAGACCCCCGACTCTATTCACGGGTGAGCACGACGCACGACCAGCCCCGAGGAATAGCACCTGGACCAGCGGGCCATGGTACCCTGCCAGTACCAGCCCACAGCGAGGCGCAAGAGGGGACTCGCCCAGGAGGTCTCTCCCCCAACGCTCGCCGATGTATCAGCCATCCACGGCGTCATACAATGCCACGCCGTCATTCCCAGACTTCGCCTATGAGAGTCGAGCACAGTACACGGAGCTCCGGATGTGCTTAGAGACAATGATGGTGGATGTCACTGATGAACACCACAAGTATGCAATACTACTGAAGCACCTGAAAGTACCGCGAGCGCACAATATAGCGCTAGCCTATGCTACCTCTTCGACCCCATACACAGCGGCCCTTGCAGCGCTGGATCAGAGATATGGACGTATATGGGATTACGTAATCCAAGAGATAAGGCATATTGATCGCCTACCCCCAGCCACAGACAATCGCTCACTAGACGACCTGTCAATCAAAGTGCAGTCCCTGGTAGGGATGCTGGGAGCGCAACGGGAGAAGGGCATGCATGAGCTATACGCCAACTCTAACGTCGAGAGGATTTTGGAGAAGCTGCCACCCGCAAGACAGGAGCGCTTTAGGCGGCAGAGGGATTACCGGGATCCCAACGGCCCCGAGCCATCCCTCCTTGATCTAGCCGACTTCCTGGCGAGAGAAGTCAGCAGCTTACGACTGGATACCTTCGGGCGGAGCACGCCAAGCTCCAGAGAGGGACCCAGGAGAATAAATGATGGAAGAAGATCGGTGACTGTCATGCACCAATCAGAGTCAGTACCGAGCAGTAAGAGCCACAGCACCCCCTCGAGAAAAGAGAAGTGGAAGATAGCGTGTCCCTACTGTGAGAAAGAACACTGGCTGTCACAATGTGACCTATTCACAAAGATGAATGCAGAGGAAGTGAGTCAATGGATAAAGTCCAACCGGCGCTGTTATCGATGTGCGCGGCCCCACATGGCAGCCGAATGCCGCCTAAGGAAAAGGTGCAGCCGGTGCGATGGAGCCCATCTAGACATACTACACGATAGTAACGGAAGACGGCCTACCCCTGCACCACGAAGCGGCACCAAGGCAAGTGTCATGTACATTGACCCCGCCAGCAGCAGCGGAGCCCAAGTGCTCTTAAAGGTAGTCCGTGTGACATTGAGCTACCAAGATAAAGTCATGGACACTTACGCCGTCCTTGATGACGGGTCAGAGAAGACTCCGCTGCGACCCAGCTGGGACTGCGGGGGAGCAAGAACGAAATGACGATTCGGACAATAAGAAGAGATTTAAAGACGATAAAGGGCGAGAATGTCTCCTTCACCATCGCAGCAAACGGGCAGCCAGAGCGACGGTACAAGATCACAAATGCTTTCACCAGCCAAGAAATAGGACTATCGCAGTACACCTACCCTGTCACCAAGTTGATGGATAAATATGTGCACCTGCGCCAATTACCTATCCCGCTCATAGACGGCGCTACCCCGACCCTGCTGATAGGCTCCGACCATGCAGAACTCATAGTCCCGATTGACCGGGTCCATACAGGCCCCCGAGGCTGTCCTGCAGCAGTCGAGACCCGCCTAGGGTGGACCCTACAAGGCCCCCTCGCTAAATCTCTCAACCGAACAGCAGCCACTAGCTGCTTCCACTCCAGAACGACAGAAGAAGACACCACTCTCCTGCAGCATGTCGAGAGGCTATGGACCCTAGAGACAATGCCCTTTAAGAACGAAAAGAAAGATATTCGCTCTAAAGAAGACATTTACGCCATCAACCTACTCGAGCAGGGGACAAAGAGAGTCACAGTCGGCGGAGTGATGAGATACGCAACTCCACTCCTGAGGCGAGAGGGAATGCCCACCTTTCACGCAAAGAAAGATGCCACGGAGCGCTATCTATTGAACACGGAGCGGCGCCTAGCCAAAGACCCCGCTCAAGAGAGTGTGTACCGCGCTGAGATTGAGAAGCTAATCACAGCGGGACACGTAACAAAGATTGACATTAAAGAGGCCGATCAGACGACCGAATCATGGTACGTGCCGCATCACAAGGTCCATCACAACGGCAAGGATCGCATTGTGTTTAACTGCAGCTACCAGATCGGATCCCAAAATCTGAATAAAGAGCTCTTGCCCGGCCCCACACTCGGCCCCTCCCTACTAGGCGTGTTACTGCGCTTCCGCCAGGACAAGGTGGCTATCAGCGGGGATATCAAAGGGATGTTCTTGCAGGTGAGACTAGTAGAGGAGGACAAGCCTCTGCTGCGGTTCCTATGGAGAGAGAAGATCGGAGATGAGAACCCAGCCATCTACCAGAGGGAAGTACTCCCCTTTGGAACCACATGCAGCCCGTGCTGTGCTACATTTGCACTACAGAAACACGTCACAGAGGACCCAGCAGCAGATGAAGAGGTCCAACACAGTGTGAAGAACAGTTTCTACGTGGACAACTGTTTACAAAGCGTTTCGACTCAAGAAGAAGCCGAGGCTCTCCAAATCAAGTTACGCGCCTCCCTGATCAAAGGCGGCTTTGATCTCAGGCAGTGGGCCAGCAGTGACCTGCACGTATTGCGCAGCCTCTCCTCCGCGGACAAGGCCGCCAGCAGCGAGACCTGGATGGCGACAATCCCAGGAGAAGCCCAAGAAATGACACTAGGACTAGTCTGGCGCTTCAAAACAGACTCGCTCCACTATAGACACAAACCCTTGGCTCCAGAGCAGGGAAGGTCGACGGCGATACCGACCACCAGACGGAGTGTGTACAGAACACTCGCCAGACAATATGACCCGTTGGGATGTATTCTACCTTACACCACCAGGGCAAAGATGATTGTACGAGCACTATGGGACAAGGACCAGGGCTGGGACGACCCAATAAAAAACACCTTGCCTCAACATGGAGAGAGTGGGAGACGGAACTCCGCTCACTCCCAGGCGTCAATATACGCCGCAGCTACTTCCCATCCGCAGTGAGGCCAGAGACATGCGAGATTGATCTACACGTCTTCAGCGACGCCTCCGAAGTAGCCTACGGATCGGTGGCCTACCTGCGTGCCCAAGAGAAGGGAGGAAAGATACACACTGCTTTCATCCTGGCCCGCTCAAGAATAGCCCCACGTAAGCAACAATCTATCCCACGTCTAGAGCTCTGCGCAGCCCTCGCAGGAGCGCATCTAGCCACGTTAATCCAACGTGAACTCACCATTCCGGTGCACAGAACAATCTTGTGGTCAGATTCCACGACAGTACTCACATGGATCAAGTCTGATTCATGCAGATACAAAGTCTTCGTGGGAGTCAGAGTCACCGAGATTCAAGAGTTAACAGAAGAAGCAAGCTGGCGGTATGTGGACACCAAACACAACCCAGCTGACGTCATCACCCGGGGAATGTCTCTGGATGACCTAACCCGTCGCAACATCTACAGTGACGGACCAGCATTCCTCAAGCTCCCGGAAGGAGATTGGCCTACGCCCACCCCGCGGGAAGCAAGTAACGAGGAGGCTGAGAACAAGAAACCTATGTTCTGTGGACTGAGCACTGTCGCCTCCACAGACCCCAACATAGATGACTGCATTACCCTAGAGAGTGCGCAGCAAAGAACATTCCTGCGGCACCACCCAGAGATTCAGTCCACCACTGACATGTCAGCAGCTGACTACGAAGAAGCAGAACTTCTACTACAACGAGCCCAGAGAGACTCGTTCCCCGATGAGCTAGACTGTCTACAGGGAGGAAACCCCGTCCCATCAGACAGCAGACTGATTCACCTGGCACCAGAGAGTGACGCCCATAATCTCATCAGAGTGGGTGGTCGCCTGCGGAGAGCCCCCGATCTACCAGATGACATTAAGTACCCGATCGTCTTGAACAGCCGACACAAGGTCACAGAGCTGATCATAAAGAAATACGACGAGGATGTACACCACGCAGGAGCAGAGAGAGTCTTCGCGGAGATCAGACGTCGTTATTGGATATTGCAAGGGAGAGAAGCAGTACGGCGCTTCCAGCGAACCTGTCTAGACTGCCGTAAGTGGCGCGCGCAGCCCAGCATACCACGGATGGCTGACTTACCCCCCTGTCGCCTCCGAATCGGCGACAAGCCATTCCACTCCACAGGCATGGACTGCTTTGGCCCGTTGTATATAAAGAGAGGAAGAGGCACCGAGAAGCGGTGGGGTATTGTATTCAAATGCATGACCACCAGAGCGATACATATCGAGCTCCTTCCGACCATGAGCACAGACTCATTCCTTATGGCCTTCCGAAGATTCACATCACGGAAAGGAAAACCGTCTACATTGTTGTCTGATCACGGGACAAACTTTAAAGGCGGAGAAAGAGAGCTGAGAGAGAGCTTCCAAGCTATGGGCCCAGAACTTAAGACCCACCTCGCTCCAGCCCAGATTGACTTCCAGTTTAATCCCCCGAACGCACCCCACTTCGGTGGCACCTGGGAACGAGAAGTACGTTCTATAAAGACAGCCCTGTACGCAGTACTTGGGGCCCAGACTGTGGCGGAGGAAGTCCTAATGACAGTCCTCACGGAGATCGAGGGAGTATTGAACTCAAAGCCCCTCGGTTACGTCTCCAGTGATGTAGCAGATGTCGACCCAGTCACCCCCAACACACTCCTAATGGTGCGGCTGGACCCCGCGCTACCCCAGACAATGTACAGGCCTGAAGAAGCGAACGGCCGAAGAATGTGGAGGTACAGCCAAGTACTAGCTGACAAGTTTTGGAGCAGCTTCCTACTGCACTACCTACCGTCTCTACAGACCCGCCAGAAGTGGGTAAAAGAGAGAGACAATTTGACAGAAATAACAGTCGTCATGATTATTGACCAGTCACTACCCAGAGCTATGTGGCCGGCTGGCCGCGTAAGCAAAGTGATCACCGGTGCCGATGGCAAGGTCCGAGCAGCTGAAGTACTCGTCCAAGGGCGCACCTACACACGTCCCGTGGCGAGGCTCATAGAACTGCCCCGATTCCCAGATACTATCGATGATGACCATGACCCTATGACTTTGTGAGTTGACTGACCCTTACAGCGGACCTTGAGTGGTAGACAGTGCGGTTAATCTGTCTCTGTTTAGCTAATTAGGTGGGACTAATTAGGGGGCGGCTGTTGTGAAGGATCAGATTAAACCGAATGTATATATTTATTTATATATATATTTAATTGTATTTGTATATCGTTTGATATCCCCTGTATATTCCTTGTACAATATGCACGGAATATCCCTTTAGTCTACTAAACAGCCCATAATAGTTTCATTCTACCATTGGACGAGAACCTGGCGCCAGGTTGCCATACCCCTAGGTCCAAGTTCAATCGTGCCGCCTAACATGTCGTGGCAAGCCCCGGTTCCGCGCAGGAATATGTCGGGCGAAATACGAATGGTACTATTTGTTCATAGCGCATATATATATGGCGCAAGTAAAGTAGAACTTTCTTTTAGTCCAGTTCTTTACCCTCCAACAGAGTGACAGACGCAAAGCCTCCCCACGACGCACGTGTGGTGTAGTAAGGCCTACTTGGCCCAGAATAGGCATTGAGATATCGTGTAGATTAATAGTTGAATAGTCATAGTTTGGCACTATACCGTCGAGTTGGACGTATTCTATTAAGCTAATAATAGTCTATTTATGTATGGTGCATCGTTCGGTTAGAGTTCTAAAGTTATCAGTACCCCCATCGTTCCTGACGTTATCTGGACGCTTAACCAGGCTGAGCAGACCCCTAGTGGTGCTTGCATCCGAGGAGCTCCGGGCCAAGAGCGACTGGACCTGTATATTGGATTACTCTACCCAGACGACGGCGAGCCTTCCACGGCTTGGATTATGCTTTGGGTGCTTTGATTATTCCATGGATAAAGGCCAACACTGCGGAGTGTTGGAATTACCCCCCGGAGAGGACTCCAGGTGAGACGGCGCTCTACACCAGTGAGGTCGCCTCACGTCTCTCCGTTGTGGACCGGCAGCCACCGTCCACAGAGGGTCCAGCTGTATTCGTCTGCGGACCGAGGTTCTGTGGGCACCGTGTCCAAGACTTTGGATTCTCCCAAGACACCGTCGGCCAGATGGGATACCGCCAGCGGCTTCTCTAACCCCCCCCCTCCTACTGTCTTACAACCAGCGGGACCCCCCCCCCCCCCCCTTAGTGTATCCAGCTATAATCATTTAAGTGCCATCGCTATCGTTTCCTAAATATTCCAGGTTGTATACTTACTCCCTGCGTAACCAGAGATTGGACATTCAATGTTGATTTACCTACGAATACTCATTTGCCATAAAAGTGCATATTTCATATTTCAAATCATAAATGTAATTAAGTGAACGTTGTATATACCTTTTGCTATATTAAACCTTCGATTTGGTACATTTGTGTGGATTCGTTTCATCAGGTGGGAAAGTGTTCATCATACTTATATCATGTACTGGATGGCCAGAAGTTAAAGTACAAGAGGTAGTGGTATTAAATATCATATCTAACAATACAGTCAGGGAATTGTACCCCTCAGTTACAGTACTGAACGTGTTATAAAGCAATTTAGACTGGGATGGATGGATGGATGGTTTGATTGATTGATTGTTTGACAGATTGTTTTATTGGTTTGATTGATAGAATGTTTTATTGTTTTGTTGATCGTTTGATTCATAGATTGATTTGTTTGATTGATTGATTACTTTGTTGGTCGTTTGATTGATAGAATGTTTGATTGTTTTGTTGATCGTTTGATTCATAGATTGATTTGTTTGATTGATTGATAGAATGTTTGATTGTTTTGTTGATCGTTTGATTCATAGATTGATTTGTTTGATTGATTGATTACTTTGTTGGTCGTTTGATTGATAGAATGTTTGATTGTTTTGTTGGTAATTTGCTTGATAGAATGTTTGATTGTTTTGTTGATCGTTTGATTCGTAGATTGATTTGTTTGATTGATTGATTACTTTGTTGGTCATTTGATTGATAGAATGTTTGATTGTTTTGTTGATCGTTTGATTCATAGATTGATTTGTTTGATTGATTGATTACTTTGTTGGTCGTTTGATTGATAGAATGTTTGATTGTTTTGTTGATTGTTTGATTCATAGATTGATTTGTTTGATTGATTGATTACTTTGTTGGTAATTTGCTTGATAGAATGTTTGATTGTTTTGTTGATCGTTTGATTCATAGATTGATTTGTTTGATTGATTGATTACTTTGTTGGTCGTTTGATTGATAGAATGTTTGATTGTTTTGTTGATCGTTTGATTCATAGATTGATTTGTTTGATTGATTGATTACTTTGTTGGTCGTTTGATTGATAGAATGTTTGATTGTTTTGTTGATCGTTTGATTCATAGATTGATTTGTTTGATTGATTGATTACTTTGTTGGTCGTTTGATTGATAGAATGTTTGATTGTTTTGTTGGTAATTTGCTTGATAGAATGTTTGATTGTTTTGTTGATCGTTTGATTCATAGATTGATTTGTTTGATTGATTGATTACTTTGTTGGTCATTTGATTGATAGAATGTTTGATTGTTTTGTTGATCGTTTGATTCATAGATTGATTTGTTTGATTGATTGATTACTTTGTTGGTCGTTTGATTGATAGAATGTTTGATTGTTTTGTTGATCGTTTGATTCATAGATTGATTTGTTTGATTGATTGATTACTTTGTTGGTCGTTTGATTGATAGAATGTTTGATTGTTTTGTTGATCGTTTGATTCATAGATTGATTTGTTTGATTGATTGATTACTTTGTTGGTCGTTTGATTGATAGAATGTTTGATTGTTTTGTTGGTAATTTGCTTGATAGAATGTTTGATTGTTTTGTTGATCGTTTGATTCATAGATTGATTTGTTTGATTGATTGATTACTTTGTTGGTCGTTTGATTGATAGAATGTTTGATTGTTTTATTGATTGTTTGATTCATAGATTGTTTGATTGATTGATTGACAGTCCGACTGACTGACAAACTTGAAATGCAGTAATACTATTATATCGATCAGGTGAGAATATATTGTATTGATCAGGTTAGTAGATATTGTACCGATCAGGTATTATAGATCATGTGCATGCAATAAACTAAACAAAAAAACATTTTGACTGTTTCTCATTCATGTACTGTGCATAATCTGCTCCTGTGTTGTAGACACTGTGTTGCTCTGTACCTACCCGTTTTCCAATTTATTCGTCCATACATGATAAACACATTCATAAAGTAATAATATCTTGTATTGATAATATATCAATTAGTTTCACCTGGAAATACTACTACCTCATCAACCACCATGCCTGGCGCTAATGAACAAGTAAGTTATAACTACTGGTGTAGGTCCAGACAACATTATTATAAAATACAGAATACTTTACAATGCAGAAAACTTGAAACTTTGATGCCATGAACATTTTTATTGTAAAATATGTTCAATAAACTGGGTGACAAGTCATCAGTACCAACCATTGTTGCTGTGCATTATATGCTGGTAACATTCACAGTATAGGATTATGGTAATTTACCAAGACAATACCTTATAAAAAGTGAACACTGTGATGATAACCAACCATTGTTTCAGTGCATTTAGGAGTTTGTTGGTAACATTCACAGTATAGGATTATGGTAATTTACCAAGACAATACCTTATAAAAAGTGAACACTGGCTGATGATAACCAACCATTGTGTCAGTGCATTTAGGAGTTTGTTGGTAACATTCACAGTATAGGATTATGGTAATTTACCAAGACAATACCTTATAAAAAGTGAACACTGGAGGATAACCAACCATTGTTTCAGTGCATTTAGAAGTTTGCTGGTAACATTCACGTCACATGAACTACAGGGCATATCTTACTTGGTCTCTCGCATCGATGACTGCATTGTCCATTGATAAATGGATGAAGCGCCAGATGATCTGTGGACCAAAAAATATCCAATACATGCTTCCAAAGTATATAAATAATAGGCCAATGGACTGCATTAGAAAAGTGTGGTATGTTACCTACAGTATATACTTTTATAAACTGGGTGACTGTCAGCAACCATTGGTTCTGTGCAAACGGTAAAAATGAGGGGGGAAAAAGATAAATTAAAAAAAAACTATATACATACACAATGCTTACCCTGTACAGCAGAGGCACTGTGGGCACTACAGGAGGGTCTCTTACCCTGTACAGCAGAGGCACTGTGGGCACTACAGGAGGGTATCTTACCCTGTACAGCAGAGGCACTGTGGGCACTACAGGGGGGTCTCTTACCCTGTACAGCAGAGGCACTGTGGGCACTACAGGAGGGTCTCTTACCCTGTACAGCAGAGGCACTGTGGGCACTACAGGGGGGTCTCTTACCCTGTACAGCAGAGGCACTGTGGGCACTACAGGAGGGTCTCTTACCCTGTACAGCAGAGGCACTGTGGGCACTACAGGAGGGTCTCTTACCCTGTACAGCAGAGGCACTGTGGGCACTACAGGGGGGTCTCTTACCCTGTACAGCAGAGGCACTGTGGGCACTACAGGAGGGTCTCTTACCCTGTACAGCAGAGGCACTGTGGGCACTACAGGAGGGTCTCTTACCCTGTACAGCAGAGGCACTGTGGGCACTACAGGAGGGTCTCTTACCCTGTACAGCAGAGGCACTGTGGGCACTACAGGAGGGTCTCTTACCCTGTACAGCAGAGGCACTGCTGGTAACATTCACGTCACATGAACTACAGGGCATATCTTACTTGGTCTCTCGCATCGATGACTGCATTGTCCATTGATAAATGGATGAAGCGCCAGATGATCTGTGGACCAAAAAATATCCAATACATGCTTCCAAAGTATATAAATAATAGGCCAATGGACTGCATTAGAAAAGTGTGGTATGTTACCTACAGTATATACTTTTATAAACTGGGTGACTGTCAGCAACCATTGGTTCTGTGCAAACGGTAAAAATGAGGGGGGAAAAAGATAAATAAAAAAAAAACTATATACACACACAATGCAAATTATGAATGGAGTCGATACAGCTAGATCGCTAACATAACGTCTCATCTGCAAGTGGTCCAAACATGCCTATGCAATATCGACAACCGTGGCCCAAATACATGTGTTCAACGCATTTGTCTTGTACAGAAAACAGTGCAACTACCCATACACTATACTATACTATACTATACTACAATATACTATACTATAATATACTACACTATACTATACTACACTCAGCTAGCTATACTATGTACCGGTACACATGGTTCTGTCTGTATCACACAATGATGGATTATTTAGAAGTAATCTGTACTTCTGTGTGCCGGATTATTTAGAAGTAGTCTGTACTTCTGTATGACAACTAATAAAGAAACTATTTAGAGAAATCCCTCTTTGTGTGGTACAGAGTGAAGCATTTGTCACGATGCAGGGGGACTTTGCACGATGTGCAAAAATATCTGGTCTCACTCCTGATGCCACGCCTACTGCAGACACGACATTTCCTCCACGGTAGCTTTTTCTTCGGGGTGGCTTTGTATGCAACCATTACATGCTTCACAAAGCCACCCACTAATCTGCTCTGCGGGTCCCCCAGTGGGGCCCTAGGGTCGACACGCCCCACCTGCTCAGCCCCTGCCTCCTCCTCATCCCCACCCCCTGCCTCCTCCCCTGCCTCCTCCCCTGCCTCCTCCCCTGCCTCCGCCTCCGCCTCCATCTCCGCTGTCACCCCAGGAATCTTCTTCTCCTTACCGTCTGTGTAGGTCCGCGCCACAGCCCTGGTGAACCGGAAGAGGTTGGAGTAATGCCCTTGTGGGTGCTTTTTTTTGTACAAGACAAAAGCGTTGAACATACATATTTGGATCAGATACATCACAAACTTTTTGGTCCACTTTCCAGTCTTACGTGTAACCGGATAGTACGATATATTCTGATCCAGCTGATCGACGCCGTTCATGAATTTATTGTACTCCATGATTGATGATGGCTTGAGCATCTCCACCCTCAGCGCTTTGCCCTTCTTCTGCTTCTGCCACACCATCGCCTTTTCCATGGTGTCCTTGTGGAAGCTGCTGATGGTCTTCACGATTCTTTTATCGTGCCATGCCACGATCATGACCTCCTTGTTGTTGACCGCAATGCGCTCCCCCACACCGATGTCACGTTTGGTCATGTTCTTGATGATGGCTGGCTCGCCCCGGTGCTTCCTGAGGGTACCACAGACGTCGGTCCTCAACTGTCGGAGCCTGGCGGACATACGTACGGAGTTGTAGAAGTTGTCCATAAAGAGTGTATAGCCGGCCCCAGACAGACGTCCAAGCAGACCGACGACCGTGTCCCCCAGGAGCGAGCCTTCCCGACAATATGGCTTAAATGAAAAGCAATATCCTGTGCGAGATTCGCACAGGAAGTAAGACTTGATACCATAGCGGGTGGGCTTGTTTGGGTTGTAGACCCGGAAGGTCAGGCGGCCTCGCCATGCCATCACCCCCTCGTCAATGGCGAGCTCGCGTTCAGGCTGGTACAGCTCCTTGCACCTCGCGTTTACATGGTCGACTACAGGGCGTACTTTGCACAATTTGTCTCTAACTTCCAGGGAAGTATTGTCCGCAAAGTGGAGGAATCGCCAGATCAATTGAAACCTGTTGCGTGGCATGGTCTCAGAGTAGTACGGTGTGTGCATCATGTCGTCAGTGGTCCACATCTGGTCCACGCGAGGCTTCCGCAGGACACTGCTAAGGAAATTGAGTCCGAGGAACTTCTTCAGCTCCTTCAATGTGAGGGGCTTCCAAAGCAGTGCCCTGCTACTGGTTAGCGTGGGGTCCAGCCGGGCAATGGACTGCTCAGCGTAGAGGTTGGACTGGGCAACAATAGAGTTCAGAAAAGCATCTGTCAGGAACAGATCCATCCATTTCGCAGGCCGGTAAGATCTGAGTGCCTTGGCGTCCTGGAGCAACCCCGGTTGGGCTGTGAAGGGGATCCTTTGAGGCACCCAGCCCTCACGAGACCAGGCATTCTCCTCTTCCTGGCGGATCGCAGCCCTGCTCTTCGCTCCTCCACGACCTGTCAATTATACAAATATACTATAACACCCCTACTGTAGACATTCATATGCCACGTAGTTACAAACTGTGTGAGTGAATGAGTGAGTGTGTGTGGGGTTCAGATGTCAGAGCTGGACGTGGTGTGGGGGTCGGAGGTCAGAGCTGGAAGTGGTGTGCAGAGTGAGGCCAACTTACCGCTCTTAGATGTGCGTTTCCGCCCTGCAACGGGTTCCGGCATGTCCAGACTAGCATCCAGTTCTAGAATCACATGATGTAATACATTACACTAGGGCAACGTATTGTCATTGTATTTACCACCATCACCACCAGACCAGGCCCTGCAGCAGCCAGTCACCACCAGGCCCAGGCCCTGCAGCAGCCAGTCACCACCAGGCCCAGGCCCTGCAGCAGCCAGTCACCACCAGGCCCAGGCTCTAGCAGCAGCCAGTCACCACCAGGCCCAGGCTCTAGCAGCAGCCAGCTACCACCAGGCCCAGGCTCTAGCAGCAGCCAGTCACCACCATGTACAATTACCTGCAGGAGTAGAATGTGATCCCATGTCGTTGCCAGTCTCAGCGTCACTATCGGCAGGGTCTGCGCCAGAATCTGAATTGGATTAAATTCATTCAGTAAGTAAGTCTCATAAAACACAATAGTAATACATTTACACATACATAAATGTAGTTAGTACATACCCAAGCATGTTGGTGTATTGGCCCCGGATTCGGTTTCGGAGCCTGTATGAACACAAAATAAATCAGCGGCCATTGTACATCAAAGCATGTACATGTGTGTGTGTTGTAATCAATGGAATTTTACATATGCTACACAACCTGCATTTAAATATAGGCCTCACCATGTGCCCATGCCATTGTGTGTGTGTATGTGTGTGCTGTAATCAATGGAATTTGCATATAGAGGCCTCACCATGTACTGCGAAGTTCAAAGGTGTTGGAGAGGATTCATGCCTTTTGATCTTGTGTGTGTGTGTACACACACTGCACACACACACACACACACACATACACACACATCAAAGGGCATGGACACATGGTGAGGCCTGCATCTACACACACACACACACACATCCATGTAACCTAAATGTAGACAACTTCAAAGGGCTGGCATCTACACACACACACACACACACATCCATGCAACTTAAACCATGCATTTAAATATAGGCCTATAGAGGCCTCACCATGTACTGCGAAGTTCAAATGTGTTGGTGAGGATTCATGCCTTTTGATCTTGTGTGTGTGTGTGTACACACACTGCACACACACACACACATACACACACACACATCAAATGGCATGGGCACATGGTGAGGCCTGCATCTACACACACACACACACATCCATGTAACCTAAAGGTAGACAACTTCAAAGGGCTGGCATCTACACACACACACACACACATCCATGCAACCCAACGGGTAGCAGCACATGGCCATCAACTATATCGATTTGAACATAAAACAATATTCACATTGCAACATGATACCACGTCGACCACCACCAGCATGCAACTATTATCACTTACATTGATAGCTACACACTTCAAATGGCGTGCACATGCACACACACACACACACACACACACACACACACACACACACACACACACATCAAATGGCATGGGGTGAGGCCTGCATCTACACACACACACACATCCATGTAACCTAAAGGTAGACAACTTCAAAGGGCTGGCATCTACACACACACACACATCCATGCAACCCATCAACTATATCGATTTGAACATAAAACAATATTCACATTGCAACATGATACCACGTCGACCACCACCAGCATGCAACTATTATCACTTACATTGATAGCTACACACTTCAAAGGGCCACTTCAAAGGGCGTGCACATGCACACACACACACACACACACACACACACACACACACACACACATCAAATGGCATGGGGTGAGGCCTGCATCTACACACACACACACATCCATGTAACCTAAAGGTAGACAACTTCAAAGGGCTGGCATCTACACACACACACACACACACACATCCATGCAACCAATCAACTATATCGATTTGAACATAAAACAATATTCACATTGCAACATGATACCACGTCGACCACCACCAGCATGCAATTATTATCACTTACATTGATAGCTACACACTTCAAAGGGCCACTTCAAAGGGCGTGCACATGCACACACACACACACACACAAGACCATTGCAACCTAACATGGTGGCCTGTACATGCCTATATCCTATATCATTCAACTATCGATTTGAACATGCACGTAAAACAATATTCACATTGCATTAGTAAACATGACGTACCGTTCCCCCGTCGACCACCACCGCGTCCCACGTCTGAATCGTGCGATGAATCAGACTCATAACACCTCCGACCCAAGCCGAGATCATCGTCAGATGATTCCGGAGCTAGAATATAATAAATGCATATCAGCGTTGGTTTGGCGAACTAACGTTACATAGTCACAGAATAAGCGTTAGGTAAATCATCAAATACACGTTTCACACACACACACAATCACATGCATATCGGCGTTGGTTTGGCGAACTAACGTTACATAGTCACAGTATGTAAATCATCAAATACACGTTTCACACACACACACAATCACATGCATATCGGCGTTGGTTTGGCGAACTAACGTTACATAGTCACAGTATGTAAATCATCAAATACACGTTTCACACACACACATATATATATATATATATATAAGACCGTGTAATTACCTGGTGGTTCCCAATCGGCGCTCCCATCAGATTCGTGGGCGGTCGAATCGCTGTCCCCTGACTCGCATGAAGAAGCTATGACCACAGCGGCAGCCTTCCTCTTCCTCGAACTGCGTCGGGGAGAGCCGCTCCCGGTCCCGGGGCGAGACGCGTTACTGGGCCCAGCGACGGTCTCACGGCTCTCTCCGATCGGAGCTACCAAAGTCGTTGGTGCTGCTGCTGCTCGAACAACCGCGGGTCCAAACGCCAGCTTCGTCTGAACAAAGCGACCCGCCGCCGGATTGTCCCCTCGCTTACCTACACTACGTCTCTTCATACTTAATACATCTAATAATCTAAATGAAACTACTAACTGATCAAACTACTATTACTACTACTGAAATATACTACCTAGACTACACACTAATCCCTCGAATAGTACTACTACTTAGCACGACTAAGTACTTTCTAAAGCACAGCTGAAACCTTACAATTAGTCTGATACTACCACTATACTGTATAACACTATAAATATAGACTATAGGCTGATCTCAATTCAAATATCTCTCTCTCTCTCTCTATCGCTCTATCTATCTCTCTCTCTCCTCCAAAACCTCATCGATTCTGGGATCGCGCTAACGTTTTATACCTGTGGTTACATTGGCCAGGTATGCTGGCCAATCAAATGCCAGATTCATTGTGGGGTACAATATTCCCCCTATTGTGATAGTGTTAGAAAATAGGGGGACACTGCCACCTAGTGAAATTTGAGAGGAAATGCAGTTTCCGGTTAACATTTTCTTCCAAAAGCTCGGCGGTGAAGTTCAGACGGGGAAAATCGAAAAAAGATGTAAACAGATCAAAGACGCTGTACAGCGTCTTCGGCACCTTGAGCATGGCCGGGAAAGACGTGAAAAGACGTTTCCCGGCACCCAAAGTGTTAAGGGCGAAATACACTAGAACTACAACGACATCTCACACCAACAACGAGGAGCCACAGAGAGAGAGAGAAACGCACACGCACAGTAATCCTCCCGGGGAAAATAGGGAGTGACGCGACGTCTCACACCGGAGACGCGACAGTAGGTGGTAGTGTACAGATGGCACGACGTCTCACACCGGAGACGCGACAGTAGATGGAAGCAACAAGACGACCTGGCAACGAGTGGAAGGCAGTCGGAATACTCTCCCGACGAGCTGATTGCCAACCACCCTCAGGTGCGTGAAGCCGATTGTTCGGCACGCCCCTCGTTGGGAAGCGTGCAGTGTTCACCCAGCCCTCACAGTGTGAGAGATAAAGAAAAAGAGAGAGCTAGAGAGACAGTGAGAGATAGAGAGATACTGTAGATATATATATTCAGGCTGCATTTGAAGACTGCATGCATCACAGCGGTGCAACCAAGGCTGTCCCAATTCGAAGGTTCCTTCAAATGCAGTCGAGAAATGCAGCCTTCTTTTCCTGAATTCTGAATTCCATCAGATGGATCCTCTGAGAAAGCCAAGTAACCCAGAATGCATTTCACACCAATGGGCAGATATGCAGACTATTTACTGTACCAAGGCTAAACACTGTTTTAATGTATGACCTACAGTAGGACCAGTTCTAATATTTATTTTTTCAGGTGAGAATGTAACCATTTAGATTCCTAATAGGTGATCAGTTCGTCCAAATAACGGCTGTTTGGAAATTTGCTCCACCGTTTTTGGAGATTGAGCGGCTGTGACAGTTTAACTGGGAATCCCCATTCAACATGAGGTTAACTATCGTAACCGATTGTCCTGCTATATTCCTTTATCTGTCATTTATCCGTCTCCACAATTAGTAGCTAGATTGATAAACTAAGTGGAAGTGGCAATAATCAAATAATCTGGATAAAACCATCACTTTCGTCTCAATGACTCTGGGTCACATGACAACAGTAGTAATATGTCTCAATGACTCTGGGTCACATGACAACAGTGGTAATATATGTCTCAATGACTCTGGGTCACATGACAACAGTAGTAATATAGTTTCATAAAGAGCTTTTAGAGCAGGCGGTTTGCTATTCTCAAAGGGTAGACTGAGCTGTTTATTATTTATAATGCCACACATAATGTTTCATGTGATTGTTGACAAGGATCCACATTGCTTATAAAGCCATGACCTTACTTCACCCTTAACCTTCTATAACCTTTATTTACCCAGGGCAGGTCTGAGCACTATAGGCTCTTATCCAGCTACGCCCTACTTCCCACACACACACACACACACACACACCACACAAACACGCACATACCACACACGCACACAAACACACACGCGCATACACGCATGCACACAAACACACACGCGCATGCACACACACACACGCACACACACACGTCGTCTGTTTTGCCTCAATACTGTATATATATATTGATGCAAAACAGAATTATGTGTGTTGTGTGTGCGTGCACGCTGCGGTGGCCAGGAGTGCGCAACAAAATCAGCTATAAACGTAAAGTGGCTGTGTGCGTGCGTGTGCGAGCGCACGTCCCATCTCCGTTTTGCATTTATAGTCATGACTCAATGAGCAATCTGAGCATTACCGCTCTATACAGTACTCCTCTAAGCAATCTGGCTCTCAGTTAACCCAATCGCTAGATAGATTAACGAATTCCATATAAATCTATAGTTCATTAACGATGCAGCAGCTGATCTGATACTGTATCCCGCACACACACACACACACACACACACACACACACACACACACACACACACACACACTATCTATCTATCACTTCCCCTGCCAGTCTAACCTTTAACCTTCCAGTCACAAGCCTGCTTCTCTAACCTTTAACCTTCCAGTTACAAGCCTGCTTCTCTAACCTTCCAGTCACACGCCTGCTTCTCTAACCTTTAACCTTCCAGTCACACGCCTGCTTCTCTAACCTTTAACCTTCCAGTCACAAGCCTGCTTCTCTAACCTTTAACCTTCCAGTCACAAGCCTGCTTCTCTAACCTTTAACCTTCCAGTCACAAGCCTGCTTCTCTAACCTTTAACCTTCCAGTCACACGCCTACTTCTCTAACCTTTAACCTTCCAGTCACAAGCATGCTTCTCTAACCTTTAACCTTCCAAGGACTACAGCCCCCTCAGCATCGACGGGGCACCGGTTGAGAGAGTGAACAGTTTCAAGTACCTCGGAGCCCACATATCCGAGGACTTGACATGGACCACACACATTGACAGTGTTGTGAAGAAGGCACGACAACGCCTCTACTTCCTCAGGCGCCTAAGGAAGTTCCAAGTCAGTCAGAAGATCCTTAAGAACTTCTACTCATGTACAATAGAGAGCATCCTGACTGGCAACATCACCTCCTGGTTTGGGAATAGCACTGCACAAGACCGAAGCAGACTACAAAGAGTGACACGTTCAGCCGAACGCACAATTGGAATTAACAAGAACTGGCCCCAAAAAACGGCCAGGGGCTCTGACGACCCGCCCAAAACGACTCCGGTACCCCTGGGCAGGCACAGGAGACCGAGGCAGTGGTAAAGCAGTAGGCTGACACTTAACAGGCCCTACCAGGGGGGCGACCGCGGCGGGGCGGTTGGGCCAACTCAATGGGGCGGTCCAAATCCAGGTGAGCAGGCTTCAGGCAATCCACCGAGATCCGTTCTTCACTCCCCCCCATGTCAATGACAAAGGTCTTATTGCCTGCCTTCACAACCCGGTAAGGACCATCGTAGGGTGGCTGTAGGGGGCCTCGATGGGCGTCGCAGCGGATAAACACATACCCCGCTGCTTGCAGATCAGGCGGGACACGCACCTTCGGAACGCTGTGGCATGAGGTAGGGATGGGCAAGAAAGACTTGGCCTTGTCCAGCAGAGCATCCCGCTGTTCCAGTGCTGACCAGGAGAACGTAACACAGGGAAGAAAATCCCCTGGGACACCAGCTCAGCCGAAGATGAAAGAAGGTCCTCCTTAGGTGCAGTACGGAGTCCCAGCATCACCCAAGGAAGTCTGTCGACCCAGCTGTCGCCCCGGAGATTGGCCTTAAGAGCAACTTTCATCGACCGTTGGCCTGTGGATGATAGGCCGTAGTGCGGTGGAGGGAGACACCCAACTGCTGGGTAATGGAAGTCCATAACACGGAAGTGAATTGGGCCCCTCGGTCAGAGGAAAGATCAGAGGAAACACCGAACCGGGCGACCCAGGTACTGATGAATGCGCGGGCCACGTCAGCTGTAGTAGTCGCAGTGAGTTGGACAGCCTCCGGCCAACGGGTGGCCCTGCTACCATCGTCAGAAGGTGAGTGTACCCCTGGGAGGAAGGGGTCCCACCAGATCCACGTTGATGTGGTCAAAACGCCTCGCAGGGACATTGAACCGCTCCAACGGGGCCTTAACATGCCGATGGACCTTCGCACGTTGGCATGCCATGCAGGTCTTGACCCAACCCCCAATGTCAACCTTCATCCTGGGGCAGACATCCCACTCCACTGACACATGCCTTCTCTATTTGAACGACCACATCAAACAAGAGGTGGACGCGGGCAAATACTGCGGCATGGTCATGCTGGACCTACAAAAGGCCTTCGACACTGTCAATCACTCCATTCTGATTGACAAGCTAAAAGCAATTGGTTTTGAATGATAGTCTATCAGTGAGCTGGATGCAATCCTACCTGGAGGGAAGAGAACAGATGGTGGAGGTAAACGGTACCATACCCCCCCCCCCCCCTCACAGTGAGCTGAAAAGAGTGAGTGAGCTGCACAGACAGAAATACTCATAACTCGCTGAAATATTGACGGATTTACAAACGGTTTGGTTTATTACAAGCATTATTAACGTGGCTATGATTCAAGCGGTTTGTAAAAAAATAAGTATGCAGTATCATAACTACATCTTTGATGTTTATAGCAAACCAACTCGTTTGTAAATCCGTCAATATTTCAGCGAGTTATGAGTATTTTTGTCTGTGCAGATCACTCACCCTCACTCAAGGCTGACTCGAGCAAGATGGCGGCCCTACGACGACGTCGCTCTCCATTGGCTGGCAGCGCGGGTAAGCTATCTAGTGTTCTATATATATCTATGGGACTATGGACCACGTGCCTCTTCTCTACTGTGAAGTAAATCTTATAATTCCTGGGTTGAAAAACAAACATGATACAAAATATATTAAGTTAAACATTTCTAAATTATAATGCAAATTTGTTGTTGTATTGTACAGTCAGTTTCCACTGTATTTCAAAATGTAAATGTACAGTCTTCATAGAGAAGCTAACGTCAGCTAGCTAACAAGCAAGCCATGTACAATGCTAAGCTAATGTCATATCAAGGCAGCTGACAAACTGAAACAATATGCAGTGAAAATGATTGTACATCAAATAGACATCACACATTCCTACACAGAGCCGTCTCTATGCTCTGTTGCTAAACACCTCTGACCAAGAGACAAAATGTGGACCAAATTGGGACACCCATGAATTGGATGTATAGGTCTACATACAGAGTAGCACTAATAACCAAAGAATAAGCTTGTCTGAACATTTATAAGTTATGCAGTGATGTAGTTATCAGAAAAGTAGACAATTTTTTCAAAATGTCCATGGACAGTGAATAAACAAGGCTACACAGACACCATGAACTCAAATGCGTTAACCTCGTTTGATTCTATGTATAAAGATTCTATGTATAAAAGACAATACTATCATATAATTTTGTAGGTAGTAAATGTAGCAGCTCTGGTTAGTTTACTTCCTGTTTGGGCAGAGATGTTGGACAGTGGAACGTCATCCAATTCTCGTAGGAGAATGCTGCAAATATGAACTTTATACAGCACTGAAGCACTTAGTGATGTTACATTCATATGTAGGTCTGTTACACCTACACTTGGTTGCACTGTTCAGTACTAGTGGTTAGTGCTTGTACTGTGTAATGACAATAAAGATGAATCTAAAGTCATCTCTATTATTAGTTTATCATGTTAGTATCATGGGCTTGGCACCACACTAGAACACTGTCCTCCATAGCATCACCATGGTGAAATTACCAACATTTAAACGGTTACTATAGCAACAGCCATGGAGCAGGACTGTGGAGCCATTGAGCCAACATGGTGACCAGCAAACACAGCAGGGGACAAACCACCAGAGCTGGGAGCCATTCAGAAATAAAAACTCAAATGTGTTAATGGTAAGAGTGCCTTCTCAATGGGTTGAATTGGACAAAATTGTAGCATCCCTGATTGGGACCAACTGTTCATGTGGGTACTGAGAGGGGTGTTTAGCTGTCACTCATTCATGGCCCACTAAGCATGGGGCTCCTTGTGTGTTTGATGAAGGTGCCCTGGGGTTGGTGGGTTCATGGCTGAGGGGCAGCTAAGGGTATAAGAGGGTGGTACACCAGAGAGCGCGGCCTCTTGGTGTATGGGAAGCAAGAAGTCTCTTGGCGGGAATGGCGTCGCTCGGTGTCGGACTGTGAACGGAGCAACACGGCTGTATGGTGGTTGGCGTCGCTTGGTGCCAGACGAAAGCGGAGCAACCTGTAACCAACGGAGTCTTGGTGCCTGACAGAGAGCGGAGCAACCGGTAACCAACGAAGCACATGTAACTTAGCGTAGCCAACTGTTAGCATAGAGTCATACCCGGTAGCTTAGCATAGCTAACTTGTAGCGTAGCTAACTTCCCGTGTGGACAATCCTCTCCCTGCTAGCGAAGGGCGCTACATTCGCTACAATATTCACCACAGCAAGTAACAACCTTATAGTAAATGCTAATTCCTAACAGTTGAATTAAAGGACCATATGGGTCAGCTCATTTACTAATCACCACACATAGTTAACCCCCGACCCTCCCGAGCATCGCTTTTTATTGTTTTTACATATTTGCCTTGTTAATTATTTTTTTTTTAATTGCTACATTATGGTGATGAATCATATAATTATATATCCTGGTCGTGCTAACAAATACATATCCCTGTTGTGAGTGTACTTCCTTGTTTACATTCAGAAACTCTTCAATTAGCTAGTGCTGGCATATTTAAGCTAGGTTCATCATCATACTAGTATGGTCCGAAGTTTAACTAACCCTAACCAGGAGATAGATTTAAGCTCAGGTTCATCTAGGTTTTTGACATTGCTCATAAAGTAAATTTCAGTGAGCTGCAGTCAACTTTTACAGACAGGAGCTCGACCCCATTGACTTTGTATTGTGTGAAGAATATGCAGGACTCCATCCATCAACGTCGGAAATTACTTTTAATGAACAGTAGAGACTCGGACAGTCATTGAACAAAAATGATTGATCATAATACACTTTTCCCCCAATTGAGAGAAATAATGTGTCAAATGTAAATCAAGTCACTTCACTTTTATTTCAGGCATGTTAGATGGCACGTTCTGGCACATTCTTTGCATCAGCTTTTAGTATTCTCAGAAACCGAAATTTTACCATTCACTGTTTTAGCCTGTTATCAGACAGATATCAAATACGAGTATCGGTGCATCCCTAGTGGTGAGTAAGAAAAAGGGTTCCAAAAAAAAAAATCAGACTTATCCCTTTAACAGTCTCCAACCGGCTTCTATCAACACTATAGTTGTGCCTCTTTCAAAGTCAACATCACCGTTGATCATGATCACATTGTAAAACTAACCTTTGGTCCATTCAAGACATATTCAATGGTCACGAAACGTTACATTAACTCTTTAATCAAAAACATACCAGCCAACCTGTCACTTATAAAACTACAGAGAAGCAGGGAAATCTCCCAACAAAAGTGAAACTGTGAAAGACAGAAATGACAAATGATGTCACAAGCACAAGAACAGATATAAGCAGAAGGGCAGAAGGGAATGGCTGATCTAAACAAGGTTGTAACCGACTGTTAACTGTGTTGCAACGCTGGCATTTCATCCAGAAACGTGTTTACATGGAGAATTGTGTTGTTAGTCAATATCAAAAAGGGGAATGTCTAACTCAAACTGAAACAGTCGCTGGGAAACAATCTGTTGCAGTGTGGAATTCGGTCCTTTGATATTAAAATATACAAAGAAACTAAAATAAAGTTCAAAATTACTGTATTTGGGGAAGAAAACCTGCATATAAAAGCAAGTTACCAGCAATAGTAAACAGGGAATGGACAGACATTACTGGGTCAAACTGGATGAAATAGTGCCATGCGCTCATTTTACATGTAAACATAGAAAAAGGTTTCACAGATAAAGCTCCTCAATGGTGCAAAGTGATGAACTAGAACCTCCCACCGGTCATTAACCAATCACAACCCAGTGATGTCACTGGACCCAGAAGTGACATCACAAAGCAGGAAGTGAGGTCAGAGAGCAAGCAGTGGAGGTAGAAGCGCTAGAGGCCATTTATGACAATGGAGTGACGTCGACGCTCTTTATCTTCAGTCGGATTTCTTGTCGCGACAGTCGCCGCTCTCCTAGAGAAAGAGACAGGTGGAGAGAAAGAAAGAAAAACAAAATGTTTGAAGCGATGAGTAGTCTGAATCTGACCCGATAAACTAGCTCTGAATCTGGTTTAGCTCTGAATCTGGTTAATTTGAAAGAGAAACAAATCTTTACATTTACATTTAGTCATTTAGCTGACGCTTTTATCCAAAGCGACTTACAAGTTCTGTACGACAAGACAGCAAGAAGGGTACAACTCTATCAGCTGAGTAACAATGTTCATCAAGTGTTGCGTGTTACAGTGTAGGTTAGTTTATTAGGACAAGTGCATGACAGTAAGGTTAGTCAGGGTTAGTCTTTAAAATGTAGCTATTATTAATTCATTGGCTGCCACGCTGTGACCTGTGTATTTACCACGGAAAAAACACAACATTTTCGTTTTCTAAGCAGATATATACTCAATCTTTTGCCAAACCACTGCTGATATCACCTCAAAAGCCCAGTTTTTCAAAAATCAAGCTTTTTGAAAGATGAAATCACTGCGCCCAGGCAGCAGTGGTTCGGCAAAAAATTGTTCCGAGTATATATCTGCTAGAAAACTATTTCTTTTAATTTCTCCATGTGGTAAATACACAGGTCACATGTTTACAGGAAAGTTTTAGTTGTATTTGGAGTGTATTTCGTGACTGTTGGGAACTAGGCTACACTGGCACACATGACACTAAGCTAGGCGCGGCTGTTCCCTAAGCCTAATGCATGCACAGAAGAAAAGGGTATGCATCTGCTTGTCTAACTAAGATAAGATAAGATGATCCTTTATTAATCCCCTTGGGGAAATTCAGGTATCATGGTGGCAAATAAGTTCATTTCCCAAAAAGTTGGCGTGTTCCTTTAACACTTGGGTGCAAAAAACGACTTAAGTCGTTTCTGGGCCCCGACCGTCGAGTTTCCTTTTCCCCCCCCGATATTTTTATTCATTATTTATCCAGGGAGCCTGTTACCATAGGGAATGAGTCTGAGGTTGCCAAAGTGCAATACCGGCCGCATCCAGCTAGACAGCGGTATCGAGCACCCTTTGAAACCTTGCATCTTGGCCTGTGCGTCGATCTAATGGGTCCGGGTCGTTTTTTTCTTCCCCGCTCAAGCTGAGCGGTTATAACGGTCTGATTGAGAATAATCAAATGCTGCCGATGCATGATGTGTGGTGGGTTATGTTGGCGACACGATGGACATCAATTCTTGGAATCGCGATCAGATAATTGGAATATTCTTTTTGGGCTACATCCTAGTCAAGGTAAGGGCTATAGGATATCAATCTTGCGTTGATCCAAGCATGTCTTCACCTCGATCCGAACGTGTGTGTGTAACATTAGTCCACAACATATGCCGTTGGTGGCGATCAAAGCATCAAAAAACGACCCCCCCCCCCCCCCCTTTCATGATGAAACATAATACCCATGATATAATTCGATTTGAGAATAATAGCGGGTCCACGGTCCAGGCAAGAAACGGCAACGGTTATAGTATAATACGGCTATAAGGCTATTCCTCAGCATTTCAGGAATTACCCCAGACAGATAAAAACACTTATATTCACCACGGTACAAGGCGCGAATGTATGCATGGAAAGATTATCTCTTTTTGCCGGAAGAAAGTCACTGGCAAATGACCATAGTATTGTATCCATAGCTAGAATATAGAATATAGTTATAGCTCTACAAACAAGGTGACGGACTCCTATCTTTTAAAGCGTGGCACTGATTAGATGGGGCCTGAAAACAGCGCGGCACTCAAAGTGTTAAGTAGCGTACAGGTATTAACAGTCTGTGCCAAAAATGGAAAATTACGTGTTTGCTCGACAAGCGTTGAGTGCCAAAAATGAGATATTACATTTTTGGATCGTTTGATCTTATCTATGAAAAAAAATACTGGATTATCTAGGAAATGCGATGTTTAGCGTGTAATAAACTACAAACTACAGCGTGTGGAAACAAATTATTCCCATGTTGCACTACAAGTAATGTTAGTCAAAATGAGCCACACCATGTCTCCACAGCTATAATACAGAACACACAGCTTCGCAAACATAGTGAAACGACCGCGGAAACTACTATAAAGCTGGCATTCTAGCGGTAAAGATAGGCGATACGCGTGGCAAGCAGGGTGTTCCGTAACTCATATATTGTCGGTCTCATAACATCTTGCCAAAAGGACTACAGTTGCGAATTAGCCAGCTGGCTAAAACTGACACATTTACAGAAATGTTTATCAATGTGTACCGTCCTTAAAGGTCCCATGCATTATAAAGTCATTTTTCAGTCTCTAGCATTGTATTATAGTAATAGGAGTTCGTATCAATGTGTTTTAGGGTCTAAATACCATATTGGCGAATTGCTCCGTTTCAGCCCACCCCCTCTGTGCCTCTAGTAAATCGGGTCATTTTGATTTGAAGTCCCTGAGCACGTCACTGGGCGCTGTGGATACACAGTGATGCGATTGGCTCTGTGGTTGGAGCTAATGCCAGCCCCCATTCTACCTAGACAGCGAGTGGGGCTGCGGGGCCGAGAGGAAGAGAGGGAGCCGAGAGAAAGGAAGAGAGAGGGAGGGAGGGAGAGAGAGGGGGCACTTGGGGGGGGGGGGGGACCTGCCGCACGGAGGTCCGCGCGACACACACCTCCGAACGGGAGTGTGATAGAAAGAAAAAAAGGAAGAGGGAGGGAGGGAGGGAGAGGGGGCACTTGGGGGGGGGGGACCTGCCGCACGGAGGTCCGCGCGACACACACCTCTGAACGGGAGAGTGATAGAAAGAAAAAAAGGAAGAGAGAGGGAGGGAGGGAGAGAGAGGGGGCACTTGGGGGGGGGAGACCTGCCGCACGGAGGTCCGCGCGACACACGCCTCCGAACGGGAGAGTGATAGAAAGAAAAAAAGGAAGAGAGAGGGGCCTCTCTCTCTCTCTCATGGTATAAATGATTATTTGTGTAAATAAGGTTATACGCCGACCATTAAGAAAATACATGTTAGTTTAGGAATAAGGGGCAGGTAACTATATAACTATAAGATTTATTCTTCTTCCTGCTCCTTTTGTCCATGGAATGACTATTTATGATTTTTTAATGAAGAAACTATGATTGTATTATTCCATGTGGCAAATAAAAACTCTGAACTGAACTGAACTCTCTCTCTCTTCCCCCCCCTCCCTCCCTCCCTCTACCAGTGCAGACTGTGGTCTGACTGTCACTCAAAGTGCTTATGGGCGGAGCCAGGCCATAACAGCCTGATTTCTCGAGGCTGAAAAATGATGGTTTCGAGTACTTGATTAGAAATATAAAACAATGAATTTTTTTGAAAAAAAAATTACAAATGTCTTCAATAGACTAACAGGAATTGTGTAAAGTTGCCCAAATAGTGCTAGGAATAGCAGTGCATAGGCCCTTTAAAAAAACAAAAAAAAACTGAAATTGAAACGTTACAATACTACAACCAACTCACTGCTGTCACACCCCTGTAGCTAAGCTGTGACAGTGAGTCACCTTGACTGGGTGTGTGTTTGTTTATCATATCAAGGTTTAGATATACAACATGATAGATTGATTCTACAAATGAGTCACTGTGACCTTTGGTGACTGAGAGAGAGAGACTGATGTGTGTTTGTGAGAGAGACTATGTTGATGGTGTTAGAGAGAGAGAGAGAGGGAAAGGGAGACTATGTTGATGCGTGTTTGAGAGAGCGAGAGAGGGAAAGAGAGAGACTATGTTGATGTGTGTTTGGGAGAGAGACTATGTTGATGTGTGAGAGAGACCATGTTGATGGTGTTTGTGAGAGCGAAAAAGAGACCATGTTGATGTCTGTTTGTATATTGATTGTGTTTTGAGAGTAATAGTACTATGTATGAGTGAGATATTATTGAGTGTGTGTGGTGCAGGTTGACTAGTAGCCAGCTGCTGGCAGCAAGTATTTATGAGAAACAGTTAAATATAACCAGACAACACTGTAATATAAGGCATCACAGTCTCCTAGCTTAGCAACGCTGTCAGGTGAAAGGTCTGCTAAGGCTATGAGCTAATGTCATGTAATAATAGCCTAGCACTCTGGGCAAGAGAAAGCTACCAGGAATGTTAGCACAAGTGGCTAGCTCTGTTGGCTAACACGATAAGATCACAGCTTAGTGTGGGGAAGGGGTGCTGTTGGCTAATGCTATGAGCTAATGGAGCAGGCTAGCATTAATGCTTTGACTTCACATGGCCATGTTAGACTAGACAGCATATAATCTGTAGAGCTACAGGTGGGCCTGGTAAAACTAGACTAAAATCTGTAGAGCTATAGGAGAGCCAGGTTAGACTAGTATTTATAATCTGTAAAGCTATGCGAGGGCCAGGTTAGACTAGACTATATGATTTATAAAGCTACAGGTGGGCCAGGTTAGACTAGCCTATACAATCTGTAGAGCTATAGAAGGGCCAGGTTAGACTAGCCTATATCGCTATCATCTGTAAAGCTATAGGGGGGCCAGGGCCCTATTCCCCGTACCTGGTTCAACTAAGTCGATCAAAAGTCCCATTAGCCAGATTCAATTAAGCCGATGTTTGAATCCAGGCCTTCCCTGTTCCTCGAACGCTGATTCACTCTCGTTAATTCGAACCAGACTTGATACTCAGGATAATTGAGCGCGGCAGCCTCACCTGAAAAGACAGCAGGTGTCGATCGCAGAAATTCTGATTTTCTAATGGCATTGATTGAAAACTTTATTAGCAGATTGCAGAATGGGCACAATACAGTACGGCCCAATAGCCTCGCCGACAAGTTAAATGCATAATCTATAGGCTAATTTTAAGTCCCTCATTAGCCCAATCAATCAGATTATATTTCTTTAAATGTGCCTGCTGGCAGTAGGCTTAATGGAATTAGTTCAACTCTTTCAGAATAAGCAGATAAAAACAAGCCCAAAGAGTATCCAATTGATACGAATTAATAGATACGTATGAGGATATCTGTACTGTATGTGCCTAGGTATCATGTACTATATAAATACATGGTTCCCAAAGTTTTCAAGGCTCGACCCCCGAAATAACGTGTCAGAGAGGGCTTGGAGGCTACAGTTTCACTATTAATCAGGTTTTAATCTGTTTCGGACATAATCCATACATGCATTGAATTTGATTAACATTTGGTTTATACCTTGTTCATCATCAGATAACAGTGCTTTAACAGATAAATGCATTTTCTCAAATGCTTTAATAGATAAATGCATTTTCTCAAATGCATTCATCAAAACGTCAAAGGCTTGCAATTGCTCACTCTTTTCTCAAGTCACGTCCACGTCATCAAATCGGTCAAACAGCGCATCTCCTCAGACATTTTAATCCCAGTTACAATATCACAATAACGTGCAAGTGACACAATTAAACAATCCAGATTAGTCGTAATTCATATCCACAATCCATGCATAAAGACGCTTCAATTTATGCTTGAATGAAACACAAACCGGGCGCTCCGTTAAGCAAATACATCCACAGCGGAGAATATGAAACTAATCAGAGCCAAACGCCCGATCGGTTTCATTCATTAAAAATATCCCCACGGGATTCACATTCGCAATGCTCCGTTATTAAAATAACCACATAGTGTGTGTCGCGACTCGCGAGCGCGTATCCGTATACTATGACGTGCATTATTTAGGACAAAGTAAATCCATAGGCTGAATGTGATGTATTATCAGCATTTTAAGTCTATTATTTTTTATTTTACATTTCAAAAGCCCCCTGTAGAAAAACGAAGCACAAAAACATAATTCAGAATGGTATAATGGGATCTGTGAGGAGAGCTGGCATTTATTTGCGAGGGCATGGCCAGTTTATCAAGCTAACTGAACTAAACCCTGCGCTCTGGAGCAGGTTCAAACATTCTGATCGTTGCCATAGGAACCGAAAGGTCTAGCTTATGTCAAGTTATCCTGAAAATTATCCGGCTAACTCAGTTAGCCAGGTACGAAGAACAGGGCCCAGACTAGACTAGACTAGTGTTTCCCAACCGGGGGTACACGTACCCCTAGTCTAGTGGTACGTGGGTGGTCCCCAGGGGATACATCGATACCAAAATAATGAATAATTCATGCCAAAATTGGGGGAATTCAAATTAAGTAATAATTTTCTGGCTATAATATTATTATTGGCTATACTTGTTCTATCGCACAACGTTCAGCTTCCCGCCGGACTGTCGGGTGTCATCATTGTAGCTGGTTTTCTTGCTAGCTAGCAAAATATTAAGCCTCTTCTAACATTTCTGTTAACATTATGGATCAATGGCTGAGTCAAGCGGTTTCATCCAGCAACAACAGCACAGGTGATACTGCTGTATCAGGAGAACCCGTTCAGAAGAAAAAGAAAACGGAGAAGGTGAAGAATAGTCAGTTTGGTGAACATTATGTGCTCTCTGGATTTACTGTCACAACTACAGAGCGACCGCAGCCAGTGAGTTTCCTCTGTGGCGATGTGCTTTCGAATACAGTAACAACATGAAACCATCCCATTTACATCTTTTTATATTCCGATCTAAATTCTATTGCCTATATTTATGTATTTTTGCTATTACCCTGCCAATACCTATACCTCCCCCATGCTGCTATGAGGCCCACATTTACCCAAGGGGATCAATAAAGGAATATCTCATCCGATTGCATCATATCGTAGCGCATCGTATCTCATAAATCAAATTTATTTGTAAGGCCCGACAACACACTTTAATGTCCCCATGGGCCGGACACGTCTTCTTTAAGCAAGTCAAGAAACATCACAATAAGTCAAGAACAAAACTTCTTAACTATCTCATCTCTTATGTTATCTTAGTTTTGTAGCAGCGTCTTCAGTGCTTTGTTAAACTTAATGTTACAATGGGAATGAGGTGATGATGTCAGACCTCAGAACTAAAACTTTACTTCAATAAACTGCCAACCTGTGTGACCATGTGACTTTATCCAGGTCATCCACACACACAGCCGGTCTGCCACAATATATAGACTATTAATTATATATCCTGGGGATCACCACGATTGATTGCGTAGTAGGGGGTACTTTAGGTTGGCTTGAAATGCTTTGGGGGTACAGTACTCAAAAAAGGTTGGGAACCACTGGACTAGACTACGGTATTATGATCTATAGAGGTACAGGTGGGCCAGGTTAGACTAGCCTATATAATCTGTAGAGCTATATGAGGGCCAGGTTAGACTATATAATCTGTAGAGCTATATGAGGGCCAGGTTAGACTAGACTATATAATCTGTAGAGCTATACGAGGGCCAGGTTAGACTAGACTATAATCTGTAGAGCTATAGGAGGACAAGGTTAGACTATATAATGTATAGAGCTATAGGAGGGCCAGGTTAGACTATATAATCTGTAGAGCTATAGGAGGGCCAGGTTAGACTATATAATCTGTAGAGCTATAGGAGGACCAGGTTAGACTATATAATCTGTAGAGCTATAGGAGGACCAGGTTAGACTATATAATCTGTAGAGCTATAGGAGGACAGGTTAGACTATATAATCTGTAGAGCTATAGGAGGCCAGGTTAGACTATATAATCTGTAGAGCTATATGAGGGCCAGGTTAGACTATATAATCTGTAGAGCTATGAGGACAGGTTAGACTATATAATCTGTAGAGCTATATGAGGGCCAGGTTAGACTATATAATCTGTAGAGCTATAGGAGGGCCAGGTTAGACTATATAATGTATAGAGCTATATGAGGGCCAGGTTAGACTATATAATCTGTAGAGCTATAGGAGGCCAGGTTAGACTATATAATCTGTAGAGCTATACGAGGGCCAGGTTAGACTATATAATCTGTAGAGCTATATGAGGGCCAGGTTAGACTATATAATGTATAGAGCTATAGGAGGCCAGGTTAGACTATATAATCTGTAGAGCTATATGAGGGCCAGGTTAGACTATATAATCTGTAGAGCTATATGAGGGCCAGGTTAGACTATATAATGTATAGAGCTATAGGAGGACAGGTTAGACTATATAATGTATAGAGCTATAGGAGGACCAGGTTAGACTATATAATCTGTAGAGCTATAGGAGGACCAGGTTAGACTATATAATCTGTAGAGCTATATGAGGGCCAGGTTAGACTATATAATGTATAGAGCTATAGGAGGGCCAGGTTAGACTATAATCTGTAGAGCTATAGGAGGACCAGGTTAGACTATATAATCTGTATAGCTATAGGAGGGCCAGGTTAGACTATATAATGTATAGAGCTATAGGAGGGCCAGGTTAGACTATATAATGTATATAGAGCTATAGGAGGGCCAGGTTAGACTATATAATGTATATAGAGCTATAGGAGGGCCAGGTTAGACTATATAATGTATATAGAGCTATAGGAGGGCCAGGTTAGACTATATAATATGTAGAGTTATAGGAGGGCCAGGTTAGACTATATAATGTATAGAGCTATAGGAGTCATTACTATAGGAGTCATGCAGTCATTACTAATTTGACAGTTTAGCCAAGGGGGCAGTTTTACCTTCTTAACACTTTGACTGCCTAAAAACGATTTACAACGTCTTTGCTGGCGATGCTAAAGTTGCCGGGGGACGCTGTACAGCGTCCTTATATCAATATTTCAAAAATCTGGAATCGGATTCATATTCCCCCTCCGCTGGCCTGAGATTCACCAGCAGGACCCACTGAGCTCTCTGGCGGTTCAGGAGCGCCATCTGGTGGCCGATCGGCGCAACTGCTTAACAGGAAGCGCAGTAGAGGTTTTGCTGGTCGGCCCTATTGCTTCCGGCCACTCGGGATAGGTTCCGGCACTCTAGCTCGTCACTCTACATAGCGATCGATTGCCAATAACTCGATAAACAACATGATTTGGACGTATATACCATTATACAAGCTGGAGATGGACCGGGTAATAATATATCCCATAATGATAAAATTTCTACTCGACGATGATCGCCCAACGGCGCGCGGAGACTGGGGTGAGTTTCAGCGTGTAACGTTACCATCTTCGATACTAACTGCTTTTATCAACATTTGACCCACATTAGATGATTGGTATAACGCTGCCCACGGAATTATAAACGCCCCCTCGCCCATCCGGTCAACATCAGATGACGTGTAGTAACTTCTAGAAGTACGTCTAGTTGGAATTTTTATATCGCGCTGATTGCCATCAAACTGTATTTCATCATCAATATAATGCATTTGGGGCTATATATCACGTTCTGGAGAAAGTTGCAGAAAGAGATGAAAACATACTTATACATTAGACCATACTTTACTATGAATATGTGAATGAAAAAGTTTAACGTTGCTACACAATGAACAATACATATAGGACTTTGAATGGGCCCTAATAATGGCAATGT
This sequence comes from Notolepis coatsorum, assembly GCF_963971535.1. Taxonomy (NCBI): domain Eukaryota; kingdom Metazoa; phylum Chordata; class Actinopteri; order Aulopiformes; family Paralepididae; genus Notolepis; species Notolepis coatsorum. Next base: position 34,778,770 of record NC_140181.1, on the reverse strand, counting down.
AGCAATAGAATTTAAAAAGTTATAGCCCTGCAAAGAAGGGGACGTTCTCCATAGACAAATAGCGCTGGCAATCTATGGTATATCATTAATTTAACCCATGGCAGCCAAAGTGTTAAAAGCAGAGTACTGTGTGATGTTGTAGGTTGGTTTAAAACTGTATTGGGGAGGCGGTCAGGTGGCGTAGCGGAGATTGCGCTATACTAACCCGTTTGGCTGGGTTAGGGGGAGGGCAAGTCATGGGTGGGAATCTGGCGTTGTGGACAGCGACGCCTACAGGTCAGGTCTGGGCGCTTGCTCAGCGGAGGCAGGACTTGATGAAGGCAGAGTGACCTCCCACGCGTTACACTTCACCAATGAGAGTCCTCGCTGCCAGGTGAAAAAAGAGTCACTGGCTGTCGCCGCGTGTGTTGGAGGAAGCGTGCGGATGACTTCAGGGTTCCCTTGTACCGACCAGTAGGAGAACATGCGCACAACAACCAGGTAGGGGAGTGGGGGGGAATTGGCACAACGACTAAATTGGGACGTGGAGAAAACAGAGAAAAATCAGAGAAAGATTAAAAAAAAAAAAAAAAAAAAAAAAAAAAAAACTGTATTGGAATCATACCAAATATAACATGCATTAACACCTTAACAACTCATCATGGGCCACCATGCATAGGCCCACGGGCCGCACATCAAGAATGCCTGTACTAGACTATATGGTTTCATGGTCTGTTGTACTAGTCAGCCGGGTGGCAGGTTAGAGTCCTGGCTGTCTGGTGTCCCTCTAAGACAAAGTTCTCTACAGCTGGTTGGGGTGGGGGTTCAGGGAGGCAACAGGGGTCTAAATCCACCACACACGGCCCAGACTCGTGCACACAGACTGATGACGCATACAACAGCTGCACCAAGACACCTGTTGACATTACGGCTGGCAATGAAACTGGCTCTCTCTCGCACAGACACCCACATATATATAGGAACCCCTCCCCCCTCCCATCACAAACACACTGAACGCTGTAGTCGTTTGTAGTGAGAGACGTTTTGGGAACTGAATGAGGGGTAGAGGTAAGGGTCTGTCAGGACATACTGGGGACTGTCTCACCAAGTTTAAACTAGAGACTGTCTCACCAAGTTTAAACTAGACGTTTAGCGCTTCCTCTACTCAACTAGACGTTTAGCTCCTCCTCTACTCATCAACTAGACGTTTAGCTCCACCTCTACTCATCAACTAGACATTTAGCTCCTCCTCTACTCAACTAGATGTTTAGCTCCTCCTCTACTCATCAACTAGACGTTTAGCTCCTCTACTCAACTAGACGTTTAGCTCCTCTACTCATCAACTAGATGTTTAGTTCCTCCTCTACTCATCAACTAGACGTCTAGCTACTCTAGTTCATTGACACAAAAAAACACAATCCAAAACACCCGCTGTGTACAGTCACACTTCCTCTGCATATATTCCAGGCTTGCGACCTCGGACCTCCGAAACTGAACCAGGGCCGTGTGTGAGAGACGGAGATGAGCTCTGCATGTACCACAAAACGGATTATAAGGATTATGACAGGCCATTGAAACTATTTCCCCAGGAATGTGAGCGTGGAATGAGTCAGTTATTAAACATTAAAATGGCATCTGATGTGTGCGTGTTAGACATTTGAATCCGAGAGTTATTTCACTATTAATACTGTGATAAGGACGAGAAAAAGATCCATGCAAGTGAGAAGGAGGGAATTTCTCCATATACTGTATTCCTATGAAATTGGTCAATGGAATCTTGGAACCTATTCTACATGTTCAAATGTCTGGTTGGTTCTTAGGGTTGCTCTAGTTTACTCTGAACTAGGAAAAACTGCTTTTTTATTTATTTAATAAAATAACTTATTCATTTTGCCTATATGTATGGCTACTGTTAACCATGTCTTGTTTTCTAAGCGCACCTTCACTGTAAATTAGAGTAACATCAATGTCTCACAAGTTGAAATAAAGGTTTGAAATTAAATGAAAAATGCATTTATATAGTACTTTAATCCAAAGCACTTGCCTATACAACCTATGCCTCACATTCACCCACATCTGCTCATCGGGATGAGATTTAAGTGAGATTTAAGTGTCAATGACACTTCGACATGATGCCGGGAGAAGCTGGAATCAAACCGGGAACATTCAGATTACCAGATGGCCGCTCTACCTCCTGAGACACAGTCTCCCATTATATGCAATGTTTTCTCCATTCTCTGTTTCCAATTCAAAATGGTTGTATTGCATAATAAGTAGTCTACCCCCTGCTGGTTCCCAGGTGTATATGTGTGATTTGCTTGCCTCAAAGCCAGGCAAATGAACAGATTGAAACAAAGCATGATCTCCCAGGCAACAGTAAGTCATTTTATATTACCTAAACATAAAATCTGGGCAATTTTCTTTTATCAAACACTTACCCCAAAGTTGTTGAAATGGTCAAACTTTAAAAAAAAATTCAATGGAGAATCAGTTTACTGGGGGCTGACAGAATAGAATTAATTATATTCACTGCATTAGTCATGGCAGCGACCAGTAAACGGACACAAACGGATTGATATTTTGAGAAGTATCCATTAAGTGTTTGACAAATAAGTGGCATGTATTTTATGTTTAGGCAATATAAAATGCTTCCGAGTAAGTTAAATAAAATTACATGACACTGTCGGCCAGGAGATCTCAGTTTATGTTAATTTGCCAGATGTGATATGAAGCAAGCAAAGTGTAGTGATACATATACAGCAGGGAACCAGCAACCCAACCACTTGAAAATGGGGACAAGACGGGAGGATGTTTTGACTCAAGTCACTGGAGAGGGACGAGAGACTTGCGTTTACCTGTAGCTTGCTGTGTTCCTCCAGTAGTCGGTCGTATTCAACGGTCAGGTTCTCAGCCTGGGACTTCATGGCCTGCTTGTCACTGTCTGACTTCTGCAGAGCTGAAACACAACACAGTACAGCAGAGCTGAAACAAACTCAACACAGCTTATGTATTTCGTTTATGAACAATGGGATGGGAGTGGAACTTTGCACAAGCCCTTTGGGCTTCTTTCTCTCCTAGCACTGTTTTTTTTTTAATAATGTGCTAAATAAATAAACAGTAGTACTAATACATTTATGCATTTGAAGCTGGGGAAGAGCATTTCCAGCTCCAGGTCCACCAGCACCGGTTCCCCACAGAGCTGCGTCCTGTCCCCACTACTGTTCTCTCTGTACACCAACAGCTGTGCCTCTCTCCACCCCTCGGTCAAACTCCTGAAATTCGCTGACGACACCACCCTGGTGGGTCTCATCTCCAGGGGGGGGATGAGTCGGCCTACAGGAGGGAGATCGAGAGGCTGCAGAGCTGGTGCAGCTGCAACAACATTGAGCTCAATGCTCAAAAGACCGTGCAGATGGTAGTGGACTTCAGGAGGAAAGCAGCCCTGCCCCCTCCCATCATACTGGGAGGCACCCAGGTGGCCTCCGTGGAGTCAGGCCTCCTAGGCATGACAATCTCCCGGGACTTGAAATGGGAGCTTAACATCACAGGCCTGCTTAAAAAGGCCCAGGGGAGGATGTTCTTCCTCCGGCAGTTGAAAAAATACAAACTGCAGAGGACCATGATGGACCAATTTTACACGGCCATCATTGAGTCCATCCTCACCCACTCCATCATCTCCTGGTTCCCCACTGCAGCGGCAAAAGATCTCGCCAAGCTGCAGCGGGTGATTCTCTCCGCGGAGAGGGTGATCGGCTGTCCCCTGCCCTCCCTCAGGTCCCTGCACGACTCCAGGGTGCTGAAGAGGGCAAGAAAGATCATGTCCGACCCCTCCCACCCCGGACACAGCCTCTTCACCCTGCTCCCCTCTCGGAGAAGGCTGAGGATCCCAAAGGCTGTGAAAGCTCGTCACTGAGCTTCTTCCCCTCAGCCGCCAGGCTGATCAATGCCTCAGGTCCCCCCGCCCCCAAGTGACACTGGCACAATGACACTGCACTGGTCTTTACTGGAACTCTGCACTTATATATATATATATATATGTGCATTTAAATTATTAATCCTCCAGTCCACTGCACTGTTTTTGTCCTGTGTCTGTGTTGTTACTGTGAACAAAAATGAAAAAAATGCATACACTGTAATGCCGCAATAATTACCAATGTGCACTGTAATGCCGCAATAATTACCAATGTGTTTTTACACAAATGGCTTAATAAAGGAATCTGAAACCAAGTTGAATCACCTGTATATTACTATTGCACTTTACCGTTACATTTGCACTCTGGTTGAATGCCAAACTTATTTTTGTTGTACTGTACTTGTGGTGCATAATTACTAATCTAATCATAGAACTGTTTACAAAGGCGGCTGGGTGGCGCAGCGTACAAGGCGCTCGTCACCAACGCAAGAGACACTGGTATCGAATCCAGAGTCAGCGTTGCTTCCGGCTTGGCCGGCCGTCATACTGGCTCGATTGGCAGAGTCAGCGGGAGGGGAGCCGGTGGGTGGGTCTGGGTCGTTGTGGACAGCGACTCCTACAGTTAGGTCGGGGCGCCTGCACAGCGAGGGAAGGATCTAAGAGAGGTAGTGTGACGTTCCACACGTTACACTCTGAGAGTCCGCGCTGCCAGGTGAAAAGAAGTGGTGGGCTGGGTACACATGTGTCGGAGGAAGCATGTGATAGTCTCCGCCCTCCCGGACGGACGGTAGGGGCTAGAGTGCGCAACGACCAGGAAGGGGATTGAGAATTGGCATAACGACTAACATTGGGAGGGGAGAAAAGCGGAAAGGAAAAAAAAGAGAACCGTTTACAGGTCTTTTAGATTCTCCTTTGGTTTCTTCATTGAGCGCGTATCCCATCCTGTTTTTGTATATATATTTTTTTTATTAATAATCTAATGTTAGTTATTAATTTTCTAGTACCATGTTCTTCCCTAGTCTTAAACATGCCATTTGTGTTTGGTACTGTATAGCCTCCACTGTCTGGCTACACCCCACCCAAGAGTAAAACACTTACAAACTGGGCAGTACATTAGGTAGGTTCATGGCTCCAGAAAACAGCTAATTGATTAATCAAAGCCAACTGATTGCTTTCTTACTCCTCCATACCTTTCTTGGTGGTGCCCAGCTCCTCTTTCTTACTCCTCCATACCTTTCTTGGTGGTGCCCAGCTCCTCTTTCAGAGTCTCCACCTCCTTCTTCAGAGCATCGTTCTCCTCCTCTACTCCTGTAGCCTCCTTCTTCCCACCCTCTGGCAGAGCGATGCCCACATCACGCAGTTTCTAGAGAGAGAAGAGTGGTTTCAGAGTTCTATCCCAGTATACTATTAAAACACAGGAATAGTTTACTAATCACTATAATATCACTGAAACAGAGGGGAAGGAGTTTACTGTATATTATATTGTTAAATACCACCCTATCTAGACACACTAGCCAGCCTACCTAAATAGCAGCCTACCTATACACTAGCCAGCCTACCTAAACACTGTCTGGCAGTGTGGCTACATGATGGGTTAATCGCATGCCGATTAATGCATGCATGCCGATTAATGACCTCTGAGCAGGTCCTAAATTATTATTATTATTACACTGTCTGGCAGTGTGGCTACATGATTAGAGCCCCGGACTCATGATCAGAAGGTAACCGGTTCAAACCCCGGTCAATGCCGTTGCCGGAAAGTAGTATTGTCCAGCAGGGAGCACTCAGTCCTCTGGACTAGTCAGTAACAATGCCCTGTGATAGGGACACTGTAAAGCTGCGAATGCCATGCAGTCCTTTGGATGAGACGCTAAAATCGAGGTCCCGACTGAATTTGGTCACTAACTAGTTCAGCGCCAGAGGTCGCTGTGGGCGTATGGCCGTGTGTGCCAGCGATGTAATGGTGGGGATACATGCCGGTGTTTGCAGTGCTAAAACTATATTAAATATTATAGCTATGGATCTAATAGTCGATTGTCATCGAGTTTCTTCCGGTCAAGATGCAAAAAAACAGATAATTCTCATCCATACATTACCGTTTTATACCGTGGTGAATATGAGTATAGTTTTAGAGTAATTCTGTGTAATCCCAGGAAACGCCGCTAAACAGTGTTTGTGCATTTCACTAGGAACCGTGTCATTCCTCGCTTGGATCAACAATCAATGTGAAATCAACGCTAGATTATCGGTATTATGTTTCATCATGCATGCATGAAAGGGTGGGTGTGGGGGGATTTCTATGCTTCGAAAGTCACCAACGGAATACGTTACACATTACAGACACGCTCCGATCGCGGGGAAGGAATTATTGGATCAATGCAAGATTGATAGCATATAACCCTTACCCTGACTAGGATGTACTGCAAAAAGAATATTCCAATTATCTGATCGCCATTCCAAGTATTGATGTCGATCGTGTTGCCAAGATAATCCACCAAAACACATGAACCGGCGGTGCTCGAGTCTCCCCAATCCATGCGTTATAAACGTTACTCCTGCCCGAGTAGGAAAACCCGGACCGGACTTTTTAGACCGACGTACAGGCTGAGACAGAGGGTTTCCAAGGATGTGCAATACCGGCCGCAAGGCGTTAGGCGGCGGTATTGGACGTTTGCGATCTCAGACCCATTCCCAATGATAACATCAGGCTGGATGGAAATATTGAATAAAAGAAATAACGATGAAAACCCGACTTTTCTCTGGTTTGGCACCCAACGTTCGGCGAGTTAACCCGACTTATCTCGGGTCTGGCGTCCAATGTGTTAAAGAACCCAGGGCGCCTATCACGAAGAGTAGGGAGTTCCGACGTTCCTGGCCAAAGTCTTTGAGTCTAGAGCTATATAAATGTAATAATCATTCATTCATTCTAGGGCTGACCCCCATTAGTTGATTAATCGACTAATAGGTCGAAAGGAGCCGTAGTCGACTAACCAACCTTTTTTTTATCATTCTTTCCAAAAGAAAAGAGGCCTAGAAGCATGGCTAACGCTAATGGCACGCATACCAGAGGCTAACTGCCTACGAAAACAGGCACAGAGGCACTGAAAGAGGATTTCACCCATCTAATGAACACACTAGACTAGACAAATATCAAGATGTATCCATCAGTGGACCAATTGCATGCTTTTGCAGAGGACAAGAAGCCTTCAGTCGACTTATTTGTTTTTGATTTGATTAAAAAAAAAATAAAAAAAAAATGCACAGACAACAACCTGGCCCTCAACACCAAGAAAACCAAGGAGCTCATCATAGACTTCAGAAAAACCAAAGCAAGCACACAAATCAACAGGATGGAGGTTGAGAGTATCCACATCTCACAGGACCTCTTTTGGGGCCTTAACACCTATAGAGCACATACTGTACGTCTCCTCAGATTCTGGTGAACTTTTACCGGTGCACCATAGAAAGCATACTCTCCAATCGAGTCACTGTGGTATGGCAACTGCACTGACTCAGACTGGAAAGCACTGCAGAGGGTGATCACCCCCTGCAATTGAGACTATTCATCACAAACGGTGTCTAAGGTAGGCATTAGGGGTGGGAATCGCCAGAGACCTCACGATACGATAGTATTGCGATACTAAATATATCGAGATTTTTCTTCTTCTTTTAATTTTTATTTTTTTTATTTATTATCTTTTTCAACTGCAAAGTAGAACTGTCAACATGTTTTATCTAATAAAATAAAGTTCAGTCTGTTCATCTCACTTCAATCATTTTTATGGCAGAACATGGTATTTTCTCAAGCAGACAGATGTAAACACTGTAAGAGAAGAGAATCATCAAGGACTCCAGCCACCCGAACTGCCTCTTTGAACTGCTGCGGTCAGGCAAGCGATACCGGAGTCTTAAGGCGAGCACAGAAAGACTCAGAAGAAGCTTCTATCCCCAGGCCATCAGGCTGCTAAACGAACAATAAACACTATGCAACAACCATCAAATGCACATAGCACACACACCCACACGCACACACTCACTTAAACCACACAAACACACTTTATATTTATTGATAAAGGATTTGCACTACAACTCGTACACCTACTGTAAATTGTACCTAAATTGCACCTCATCCCATTTCTGCCTTGCACTATATAGTATTGTATATTAGTACACTGCATAGTATTGTATATTATATGGTAACTCAGTTACGTCTATTCTGCATCGAACATTGTACATATGTCTATACTGAACACTGTGACTCGTTTTTTTTTTTACTTCTAATTTACATGCTATGCTATATTTTATTTCATACTTATCTTGTCTTGCACAGTCTCTGGAGCGTAACAGTAAGAAGCATTTTGTATAAAAGTATTCTGTACTTCTGTATGACTACTATTAAAAAAACTTGAAACTTGTAATCTGTGTTGCATGTACCTGACAAACTGAATGTGTGTGTGTGTGTACTATTACAGGTATTGATTTTTTTTATTTGAAGTCTTTATTTCGAACATGCAATGAAAAAAACAACAAAACAACTCAATCTGCATGTTCGAAAAGAAGTAGGAAGAAGTATACACTTATTTAATCCTACCCCTTTTCCACTACTCAAATGAGTACTATTTTAAACATGAAAAAGAAGAAAAAAAATATATATATATATGCAAAACAAAAACTATATATGTATAAAATAAAATAAAATAGAAGAAAATAAAAATGTAACACCCGTGAATATCAAGTCCCTTCCTCATCCCTGTACCTTGTGAACATAATTTCCTTATACATCAGTTTGAATTGTCTCATGTTTGGACATTGCTTTAGCACCACATTTAGACTGTTCCACAGTTTCACTCCACATAGAGATGCAGTGTTTTCTCATGGTAGTGCGTACGTTTAGCACCTTTAAATTGTGTTCTCCCCTCAGATTATAACCCCCCTCCCTATCAAAGAACAATTCTTGAATGTTTCTTGGAAGTGCATGACTTTTTGCTTTATACATTAATTGTGCCGTTTTAAATTCCACAATATCATTTAACTTCAATGTCTTTGACTCCAAAAACAATATGTTAGTGTGATCACGATAACCTGCAATGTGAACTATCCTTATGGCCCTTTTTTAGAGTATAAAAAGTGGTTGTAGTGTAGACTTATAATTGTTTCCCCAGACTTCAGCACAGTAATTTAAATATGGTAAAACTAGTGAACAGTAGAGAATGTAGAGTGATTTTCTATCCAGAATGTGCTTTACTTTTACTCATGACTGAAATGCTTCGTGAGAGTTTAGATTAGACATGTTTTATGGTCTATTATTACACCTAGGAATTTATTTTCATAAACTTTCAATAATCACATCATTTATATTAACTTGTACCCGAGTATCCAATCTACAGTTTCCAAACAACATAATTTTAGTTTTGCTCAAGTTCAATGATAATTTGTTTCTATCAAACCATTCCTTCAATTTCTTCATTTCAGATGTGATGACCTCTAAAAGCTGCTGGACATTCTCACCAGAAAAAAAAAGATTAGTGTCATCCGCAAATAAAATACATTTAAATATCTAACAGTTTTGGACCCAACACTGACCCCTGGGGGACACCACAAGCAATGTCCAAACATTCAGATTTATAATCTCTCATTGTCACAAATTGTTGTCTTTTATTTAGATAGCTTCTCACCCAGTCCAATACTACCCCCCTGATCCCATATCTCTCCAATTTCCTGATTAATATATCATGATTAATAGTATCAAATGCTTTTTTTTAGGTCAATGAATACTCCAGCTACATGTTTTTTTTTTATCTATGGAATTTGTGATTTTTTCAATGAGTTCTATTAACGCTAGTGATGTTGACCGGTGTGTTCTGAATCCATACTGGCTATCGGTGAGTAAATTATGTTTATCAATGAATTTATCTAATCTGTTGAAGAGTTTTTCTAATATTTTTGAAAACTGAGGAAGTAGAGAAACAGGCCTATAATTTGTGAAGTGGTGTTTATCTCCAGTCTTGAACAGAGGTATGACTTTTGCTATTTTCATTTTATTCGGAAATCGACCAGTTTTGAATGATAAAATTGCAGATGTGCGTGAGTGGTTTTGAAATCCCACTAATGACATTTTTTACTATTTTCATATCTATTTCATTACCGTCTGTAGATGTCTTGTTTTTACATTTATTAGTAGTTTCTATAATTTCATTTTCATCTACCGCTTCCAGAAACATTGAACTAGGATTTCTTTCAATGTAATTGTCTTTTATGTCTTCATTTTTCCCGCTAATTCTGGTCCAATATTTACAAAAAACGTATTAAAGTTGTTAACCACATCATCCATATTGCTAATAGTTTGATCCTTTTCCATAAAATACTGAGGATAGTTTATTTGTCTTGATCATTCCTGATAATACAATTTAATATCTTCCAAACACCTTTAATATTATATTTGTTGTTATCTAATATTCTACTATAATGATCCTTCTTACATCTTCTCATAATATTAGTCAACTTGTTTTTATATTTATTTTCTGCCTCTTTAGTTCTATGTTTTATAAATTCTCTATATAGTGTATTTTTCTTTTTACATGCATTCTGTAATCCCCTTGTGATCCATGGGCTGTCTGAGTGTTTATGTTTACTGCTATATTCTTTTATTGGACAATGTTTGTGATATAGTAAGTTAAATATAGATAAGAATGTTTCATATGCTGTATCAGTGTCATCCTCTTTATATACTATCTCCCAATTTTGTAGTAGCAAATCATTTTTGAAAGCGTTCATCGATTCTTCAGTCCTTATTCGTTTAAATTGTAGTTTATTGTCCCGCTTGTTTTCTGTGTAGTTGTGGTCATAAACTGTAAAAACTGGTAAATGGTCGCTGATGAAATGTACTATTACAGGTATTGAAATGAACAATGCAACTTCCTTTTTTGTGAATAATTAAATATCGATACTTGGCGTCCCTGTATCGATACAGTATCGCCACACAAAGTATCGCGATACTACTACGCATCGATTTCCCCCCCCCCCCCACCCCTAGTAGGCATGCATCATTGTCAAGGACACCCCTCCCCTAAATCACAGACCGTTTGCCCTCCTACCCTCTGGGAGGCTCTATAGGAATCTCAGTTCCAGGACCAGCAGGCTCAGGAACAGCTTCTTCCCCTCAGCAGTCACCTCACTTAACTATGACCATGACCATCTGCCATTCAACCTACTCCAGAACTCTGAAACCTACTCAATCCATATTAATCCAATGCCTACAACAGTCTTACATTGTACTCATACCTACTTTCATTATGCCACTATATCCAACCTATATCACACTGTATATACATTAGTCAAACCACTGGCTAGACTGGTTTATTATCATAGTGTATTCATTCTCGTATCACCATGTGTATACACACTGTATATACATTAGCATAAGAGGTGCATGTTCTCTCACGCTCATGCTCCCCAGACATGGAACATCTTTCAATTTTGTGCCGTCCGTTCCACCTCCCCTGTGAGTTTAACACTGGCAAAGCGCTGACTGAGCTACACGACCACCTCAATAAACATCAAATCAAACATCCAGACGCGGCGACGATCGTAGCTGGTGATTTCAACCAGGCGAATTTGAAAAAAAGTGATGCCGTACTTTTTTCAACACATCGCCTGCTCCACAAGAGGAGGAAACACTCGACCACTGTTACACCCCGTTCAGAGCCGGCTACAAGGCTGTAGCGGCTCCACCATTGACGGGTGCTACAAGCTCATCCGACCACGACTCCATCTTGTTATTTCCTGCTTACAAAAAAATTGACCAACCAATCAGAGGCCACGCTTCAGGACGCGCTCGCAGACACGGATTGGAATATGTTTCAAGGAAGCGTCAGAGAGTTCGCGGACACCGTTGTGAGCTTCATAACAACAATCGCTGACAGTATTGTCCCAGTGAAAAAGGTGCAGGTTTTCCCAAACCAGAAACCGTGGGTGGACAGTACTATCAGAGCAGCTCTGAACTCTCGCACCACTGCTTACAACCTGGGCAGAGAGTCAGGAAACATGGAGTACAAGGCTTCAGTCTATACTCTGCGCAAGGCTGTAAAACGGACATATGCTGATAAACTGGAAACACAAATGGCACAAAACGACACAAGAGGCTTATGGCGGGGACTGAGGACAATAACCGACAAAGTCAGCGCCCCCTCAATGGGGAGCGACGACGCCTCTCGCGGACAAACTCAACTCTTTCTACGCTCGGTTTGGTGTAGATGGTGGCGCCGCTGGCTCAACGGCTAGTGAGATCACTGGCGCGCCGGCTGTTGTGGAGGGGGGGGGGGCGCTCTCTCGTCGGAACACAGTGTGAGAGAGCATTTATGCAGGTGAACACCAGGAAGCGTGAATATTTTAGGCAACCAACTTGTGTTCAGCGTTTCTCTGATTGGCCACTACGCCCATGTGACCGCGGCAGCGCGAGAGAGCGGCAGTGCGGAAGTAGGCTGCATTCTATTGCCATTCTCTGCGACAAACTCTAACCTTAACCAACTCCGAAACAATGCCTAACCTTAACCAACTCCGAAACAATGCCTAAACTTAACCATAACCAACTCCGAAAGAATATTGCCCTTCTCTGCGACAAACTCTAACCAACTCCGAAACAGCGCCTAAACTTAACCCTTCTAACCTTAACCAACTCCGAAACAATGCCTAAACTTAACCGGCGAAAGAATGCATGTTAAAAAAAAAAAATTTAAGGGATTCGAACTTGTTACCAACGCACCGCAGGATCCACAGCAAGGCGGCGAACCAGTTGAGCTAGCCGTCGATGTTAAAAGTGGGGGAATTACTGCTACATAATGCTGCCGCCGCTCCGCGTCGCTGCGGGGGCGTGGCTAGACGCAAGTTGGTTACCTTAAATAATTACGCCACCAGGAAAGCGGCTGGCCCAGATGGTATAACAGGACGCATACTTAAGTCCTGTGCCAACCAGCTAGCCCCGGTGTTCACCGCCATATTTAATCAATCCCTGGCGGAGTCAGTGGTCACTGCCTGCTTCAAGATGTCTACCATCATCCCTGTACCGAAGAAACCCTCCCCAACATGTCTCAATGACTACAGACCGGTGGCACTCACCTCTGTGGTCATGAAATGTTTCGAGAGGCTGGTCAAGGATCACATTTGTGCCTCCCTCCCCAGTGATATGGACCCTATGCAATTTGCATACAGGACAAACAGGTCCACTGACGACGCGGTCTCCCAGGTACTGCACAGCACCCTCTCTCACCTTGACAGCCAGAAGGGGGGCTATGTGAGACTGTTGTTAATTGACTACAGCTCAGCGTTCAACACCATAGTCCCCACCAGACTGGTGGACAAGCTGATCGAGCTGGGTCCGAGCGCCTGGGTACTGGACTTTGAGTGAAAAACCCCAGGCGGTCAGGGTGGGGGGTCAGACCTCCAACACCATCACCCTGAGCATCGGGTCCCCCCAGGGCTGTGTTCCGAGCCCCCTGCTGTACTCACTCTACACACACGATTGTGTGGCCAAGTTCAGCTCCAACTCCATAGTGAAGTTTGCAGACGACACGGTGGTGGGGCTGATCTCGGGCGACGAGAAGGCCTACCGGGAGGAGGTTGAGGTACTGGAACACTGGTGCCAGGACAACAGCCTGCTCCTGAACATTGGTAAAACCAAGGAGCTGATCGTGGATTATAGGAGAGGACAGCAGGAGACACACACCACAGAGGATAAACGGGGCTACCGTGGACAGGGTGAGCAGCTTTAAGTACCTGGGGGTCCACATCTCAGAGGATCTGACATGGTCAACACACAGACAGTCGTAAAAAAGGCGAAGCAGCGCCTCTACCACCTGAGACAGTTAAGGAAGTTCAGAGTATCTGGGAAGATACTCCAGTCCTTCTACTCCGGAGCTGTAGAGAGCATCTTGGCGCAAGAAGGCCCTACAGAGAGTGGTGCACTCAGCCGAGCGTACAACGGGTATTGCACTACCTCCCCTGCAGGTTCTATACAACAAGAGGTGCAAATCCAGAGCCTGCATAATAATGAAAGACCCTCACCAACCCAATAACAGCCTGTTCCAGCTACTAGGACAGAGAGGCATCGGCTCAGCTTCTTCCCCCAGGCCATCAGAGCCTTGAACACCGAGTGCCACAGAACACTGAACTCTCCACACACAAGCACACACGACACGCACGCTGTACACGCTCGCACACTAGCAGCCACTTTAACATGAGCAAGCACACACTCATGCTGCACACGCCCACACTTATGGCCACAAAGGAAAGGTCACTTTAAAAATAGTATAGCAACAGTAACAGTGTATTGCACTACCAAAGGACCTAGCATGTCCTCCATGCTCTGTAAATAACTTATGTACAAATACAGAGATGCCCCACTATGTTACCTGTTTATTGCACAATGTTGTTTTATTGGATTCTATTATATGTTGTACTACTGAATTGCACATCGTTGAGGGCAAGACCACCTGCATTTCATTGTATACTTGTATGCCGTGACAAATAACTCTTGACTTGACTTGACTAGCTTAGCATATATACTCCATCTATACTTGTTATACTGAATACTACAATGCACTTTACTGCTCCTCTGCACTCTTGTTGGATGCCAACTACATTTAGTTGTACTCTGTATGTGTACTTGTGAAGTGACAATACATTGAATCTAATCTAATAGAACACAAGGCTAGAGACTTAAATAGACGGACAGTAGATATAGTTCAGCTTAGCAATAAGCACCTGTCCATATGGCTAGACTGGGGGGCTTAAGGTAAGCCACAGTGCCCACTACCATCACACAGGTAGTAGAGGTGAACTAATCTCCAGCCTCATACAGTAGAATATATCTTTCTATCCGACACATTAACAGTAAAATATATACCTGTCATACATATGTACAGTAGATTATATCTATCAGACACTTGTACAGTAGAATATCTAGACTCAACCTACTGACCTGGGAGAACCCTGGACTCTACCCACTGACCTGGGACCTGGACAAACCCTGGATTCTACAGACTAGAAAAGCAGAAGGGGTCGTATAGATGAAGTATAAAGGGGGTTTCCAGGCATATCCAGGGCAGCTGATGGCTCATGTTACATGAGGCTGGATGGAGGAACAGCTGAGACACCAGGACAGTCCGTCTGCATGTTGTCTAAGCAGGGTGTCGTTATCCCCTGGAGAGCTGAATCTAGGACTCTACCCACTGACCTGGGACAAACCCTGGACTATACCTACTGACCTGGGACAAACCCTGGACCCTACCTACTGGCCTGGGGAAACCCTGGACTCTACCTAGGCATAATGTCAGTTAAGGCCATGGGTAGGTAGGGAATTTATTTTATTTTATTCTTTCCCACAGCGACTATGGATAGGGAATTTCTTTATTTAATTAAAATGTTCACAACAACATGGATGCATGTACTCTGCCAGCATGTTTAATATCCATAATATTAAAGGTTCGACTAAGATTTCTATGAAACTTTATTGTAAAAATGTATATATATATATATATTTTTAAACATCAAATAAATTGGGTCGCACGTAAATCGGCAGAGTCGGTCGGCAACCGGAAACAATTTCTCTTCTTTTAGGCCCTACTGGCCTGGACAAACCCTGGACTCTACAGACTGTAGGGGTCATATAGATTAAGTATGAAGGGGTTTTCAGGCATTTCAAGGACAGCCGACGGCTCATCTTACATGAGGCTGGATGGAGGAACAGCTGAGACACCGATTCACAGAGACAGACACAAGGACCGTGTGCGTGTGGAAGTGAGTCCATTATATCTAAGCAGGGTGTGGTTATCCCCTGGAGAGCTGATCTAGCCAATCTAGGTCATTATGACCCCCTGAGTCATAGCAGCAGCAGCATCTGAACAATGTCAGATGGCAATCATCAACTGTATTGTTCCATCCTATGATGGCAGACACACCAGAGTAGATACACCGCCATGACTGGCTCAAACATGGCCGACACTAGCCTAGCTTAAAACTCTGGGAGTGGCTAGGCTAGCTAGCAGCCAGATAGCTTTCTACTGAACGCACAAAGAGGAAATAGGTATCCATCTTTTTGTCTGACTCTGGAGAAGCCGGTAAGCGCATATCACATAATGTTGCACATAATGAGTGTTCCTGTAACCTCAAGCCTGACGGGTCCGGTACCGGACCCAAGCCATAAATCCATCTCTCCAGACTGTATGGATTAATGTTTTTTTTTTTTTTTTAATAGTAAAGACCCTAATCCTGTCAAAACAGCAGTCATAGTGTATATTTTCAACAATACGTTTGTTTACCAATACATACCGGTAGGTTAAAGTGTTATTAGTGAAATATCAGTTTAGGAAATGCATTGATAAACGAGCAAATATCT
This sequence comes from Notolepis coatsorum, assembly GCF_963971535.1. Taxonomy (NCBI): domain Eukaryota; kingdom Metazoa; phylum Chordata; class Actinopteri; order Aulopiformes; family Paralepididae; genus Notolepis; species Notolepis coatsorum. The sequence goes on along the minus strand of NC_140181.1, from coordinate 34,762,487 downwards.
AAATAAATGCGAGCCGCCATTTTGTTTGTAGTCATTATGATGAAGGACAGAAGGGGCTTTCAATGAGCGTTGAAATTTTGAAAAATGACACTACCCAGCCCAAGCCAGCTGCCATCAATCAAATTACTTTTCGGGATTATCTACCACAACACTGAACGTTATTGGCATAAATTAGAACGCAGTTAGTTTATCTACCTTTCTGTGAACATTTAGCAAAAATCTCTGTTGCAATCCAATTCAAAATGGCAGAGCAGTTTCCATAATAAAAACTGTAGAACAGTAGATTTCATTCACGGTTCTTGCTGCACGCCTGGTGATGGTAAATCCTAATTGAACTCTGCCATTGGAAAGAGAAGATTTGGCCCGATCCATAGATTTGTGACTGCTATAATAAAGGTAATTTATAGGCCTGATATTCTATAATAATATTTCAAATTGCATGTGTCCGGATGGCAGAATTCAGTACTGTATCTACAAAACCTTCCGTTTATTAATTTCCCTTTATTCATTTGCTTAGATTTTTTGTACAAGTGATCTCAAGAAGGTGCTCAACGAGCTCAGTGGCAGGTTTTCATGTCTGGTCATTTGTAGCATGGTGTTATTCACAGTCAAATAAATCATAATTTATATTCTCCTTTGTTTCATCACAATTTACTCAAGCCTATTTCTGACACTGGGAATACATTCCCTGAGATCCATAGATGTTCCTAGATACCAAGAATATGCAAATGGTCCTTGTAGAAGTGGAGCAATCTTCCATTTACTTAGGTATGAAAATAGGGCTAGGGCTTAAGAGGTTAAGACAGGGCTCTACAGTGCGAGCATTTCACTCGCATTTGCCCCTTAAAAAATAGATTTGTGCGAACCGGACAAATCATTTAGGAGCACGGTGTGCGAGTAATGGTTTTGGGTAGTGGGCGTGTCAAAGCGGAATTGTCATTACATAATATACACCGAGCAGTGCGGACCTTCAATTTTAGAAGCTACAGGTATGACATCTAACTATTCAGCCCTGCGTTTGACAGCTCTGTGACAACTTCTCACGAGTTACGCTGTTATGTGTAAGGAAAACTCTGCGAGCAATGGTCTAAACGCACCTCTTGGCGGTAAAAACCTCTCCCGCCGCAGTTTCTATGTGTAAGGAAAAGTCCGCGAGCAATGGTCTAAACGCACCTCGTCGCGGTAAAACTCTCCGTCTGTCTCTCGAAAACTCTGCAAGCTTTGCATCCCCTCTCCTGATTCCTCATCCTATTTCATTCAAAAATATATTGATGGACATTAGCTATAGTATATATAGCTCAGCAGCTGTAACAATCATTTAATTATTTACATTTCAACAGTGTCAAAATATTAATTTAAATTATAATGAATTGTATAAAGAACTTTCCATGTCTGTCATCTAATAATATATTCAATTACCTTTCCTATCTGTATCGAAGTCAAAATGTTGGTATCGTGACAACACTACAACATACAAAATCAGCTGGACAACCTATATCCTTTGTCTAGTAGGCATGGACCAATGTGTGATTTTGGTGGCGCTATTGCACAGATGTTTGTCCCTTAGTATGCACACACAGTATAATATGCATGTAATAAAAGTTTGTTAATAAACTCTGGTACTTTTTTCACTGCGCTCCTAAATTTCTTTGTGTGCTCCTAAATTTTTTCATTCAGGAGCACATGTGCTCCTTGGGAAAAAGGTTAGCGTAAAGCCCTGGGTTAAGAGGACATTAACACACACACACACAACACAAAAGGAAGTCACCTGTAGCCGTAGGTGTTCCTTAAACATTGCACCAACCTATTCCATAGAAACCAGCTAGACTTTGACAAACTACAGCATAAAACCATGTTTTATAATGTGCACATCATACAGTACAGGCAGCCAGGGTAGCATGTTTTAAATGTAGGTTCAATTGTCCCTCTATTAGGTCATTGCTGTAGTGAGGCCGGGAGTCAGAGGTTAAGATACAATAAATATCTGTACAGGGCCACAATGGACACACTGACTAGACCATAATCAATATATCAGATATTACACTAGCCCATAATCAATACATGACATTACACTAGCCCAGTGGTCGGCAATAGGAAATTGGCCCGCCAGCAATAATACCTGGCCAGTCCGATTATTTTGATTATAAAAAAATAATTTTTTTTTTTTAAATCAGACGACTAGGCTAGGGCTATACATTAAGCTATAATGTCCAAACAGAAACCACCACCACCTAAAGAATGCTTATTATACTTTGTTTTATCCATGTTGAGAGTGAATAACAGGTAGGCAGCGAGGTGCAATGTAGCGCTTGCGCAACATAAAAAAAGTCGGTGGACAGTGACGGTGCTGAAATAACAAACGAGCAGTGTGGTGTGAAATTAAAACACCAGTTCAGTAAGTCATTCAAACTTTATCTTTACTTGTATATGACTGACGGCACCACACATGTGAACAGTAACAATGCAATTAAACTGACGTCAAATCTGAGCAAAAAAGCTGAATCCGCTTCAAGAAGATGCACTACATTAGGTATAAGGAATTACAACAAGACATTCATTAACTAAATACAATTTGGTTTTTAACCCTCTAAAGCCGGGCACAACACTAGACATGTTTTGTAAAACATTAAATATAGTTGGATCCGTTTGTGATAAAGAATCGCAGTCGCTTTATTGTATCGATTGTCATCTCAAAATGTTGTGCATCTCTCCCGAGATTGCGCGGATGTAAAGCATAGAATCTTGAAATATCTAGATTGGTTGTTTTCTCTGGACTGCATCTAAGCCGCTGTATCTATCCATTTATCATATATCTATGTCTGTCACTATAGCCAATTGAAAATAAAAATAAATGTCTCAAGTCCAGTGCGCTCCACAGAACGGGCCGTCAGATAGACGCATTGGTTGCACATAATGTAGGATAGACAGATAGAGAGGCGCTCGTCTCTGGTTTTATTATGCCACCTATGCAGCTCGTTTATTTTTATCCATTCTCTGCCTCCGCCACAAATGTCTTAGTTATAAGGTGGTCCGTCAGAGTTAAAACATTTTCACTATCAATAAATTAGCCATCGTTTTTGGTTCTGGCCCACCATACAATGGCTTGGACAAAATTTGGTCCGAGGCCAAACTTAATTGCCTACCCCTGCACTAGCCCATAATAAATAAATCAGACATTACACATCAATATCAGTAGCCAGGCTGGATGGGTTAAAGTCACTTTCATCTCAATCCAATGAGAAAGAGCATTTCCTTTTAAAATGTGAAGAAAGGGGTACTTTCATATTACATCTATGAAAATATTATAAAAAAATAAAGAATTCCATCAAAGTGGCTTTACACTAAGGGGCAGAGGTAGTGAGAAAAACAACAGACGAGCGTAACAAACACAAGGATGGATGGCGGGGCTAAGAGAAGGCAGTGGAGAAGACTGGTTTGTAAGCAGGATTAGAAAACTGAGGGGGACAGTCTCTAATGTCTTAGGGGAGGGTGTTCCATTGCATGGAGAAGAGATCTGGGCAGAATAGACTGCCCCATCTGATCTCTGAAAACACGCTCCCTGCGGAGCACACCTTGTGACAAGTCTTCCGATAAGATAAACCATGGTGCATTAATTTGGAAAGACCTACTCCAAATGCTATTTATAGGGTTTGACAATAATTACACTCAGTTAATTGTAAAATAGACATGAGTCATACCGAACATGTCGGTTTTGAAACTCTAATGCAGGGGTCTCAAACTCAATTTACCTGGGGGCCGCTGGAGGTGGAGTCTGGGCCGCATCAAATATTATATATATGATTTTTATTTTTGCAAAATAAACTCTGCCTCTTTGTTAACTACAACAAGCAATGCCGTTTGAGATGAGGCAAGACTCGGCACAGACAGAATTGTGTTCATTGTGCTCCTTTTATAAAGCTTCAAATGACGGCTTACAATATTTGATGAAAGCAAAGTGTTGTTTGTCTAAGATTTAAACTTTACAGCACTGACAAGGTTGAACAAAGTGCTGTACAAGTCCCACAACATAAATTAAAAAAATATTTCAAGTAGGGGGCCGCAAAATATCATCCAGCGGGCCGCAATTGGCCCACGAGTTTGAGACCCCTGCTCTAATGCATGAAAGCTTATTCCGTCTGTTGCAGTTTTCCTATTCTACCGATTGGTGCCATGTACGCACGATCGGAACTGTGCGTAGATGTACGGACAATCTCAAGCACACGTTCATATTGATAAATCCCACACTTTGCAGGGGGAATTGTCCGGAATCCACATTTTACTTGTCAGGCAAGTAACCGGAGACGATCCCAGTCATCGCCCACCATCAGAACAGCGTGTCTTTCGACCACCCAGCGTTGGATCAATAAACGCGATCGCGATCAGGAATTGGAATAATCTTTTTGGAGAACATCTGATCTGAGGTAAGGAATCTATTTTACCAGTATTGGGATAATCAGAGCCGTTTTCACCTATATATCAACGTGTCCCATATGTGCTGTGAGTGTGTGTAGCTGATCAGGAAATAAGATACATTTATTTTCAGCACGCTTCTATAGCGTGCATAAGTACACATATACTATCGATAATCTAGCGTTTATTTGAAAACGATTCATAAATAGGCAGAAAAATTACAACATGTTTTGTGTATTACAGTAAAGCGCGATTCCTGCAAAATCTTTTTTTTTCTGAAAGTTTCAAAAAACGAGGGTTTTTCAAAATGGTATAAAACGGAAATTAACAGATTAAAAAACAATCCGTTTCGACAATGTTGACTGCAAACAAGTCATTGATAAGCGACGGTCGTATTAGACAGCCATAATTTAAGATATAGTTTATGCGTTCAATAGAGCGTTGGCACTCAACGGGGTATATAGGACTGGCACGGCCGGCACGGAAAGTGTTAAGGATCCCCATAGCCTTCTGCATATCTACCATTGTCCCTAGCCTACTGCATAACTACTCTTGACCAACTACTCTTAGCCTAAGGACATCCCTTTTCCTAATAAAACGGGGTCGAGCAAGCAGTCTCCACAGGAGACAAACAAGTTTTTTTTTTACTCTTGTGATGAGATCTGGACCAGGGTGTTGTGGCTGTAGGTGGGTGGCTAGATTACCATCAGACTGAGAGCTAACCGTTTATTCCAGCAGGGCGGGTACGAGAGCCATGTGTTCACTTTTTTTTCCCATTTTCTTTTTTGAGATATGTTTTTGGCATTTCGGCACTTTATTGTGGATAGGACAGTCGGAGAGGAAAGTTGGGTGAAGAGATGGGGAGAAGATGCAACACAAGTCCTGGGCCGGATTCGAACCCAGGACGTTGAGAGTACGCTGCAAGCGCAGCTATGTGTTCACTCCTTGACCTTATCCAGGCGTACGTGGCTGACCTTGTAGGCAAGATGCACACATATGCTAGCCGTGCCCCAGGCCACATACCGTAACTTAACATTGGAGACGCATGCTGTAACATTTGCCCTTATGGTGTGAAGTGACTGGGGTGAGTAGCGGTACTATGGGTTAAACTCACTCTCATCCTCAAAAGACACATTACAAAGAAGTGAGTTCACTTCTCATGGTATAGCGGTCTGCATTGTTGCCCGCAGCGTGAGAGTCGAAACCCGGGTTCGAAACTCCCTCCAATGTTCCCTCTAATTAATTTTTGGTCTGAGAAAACAGAAACCTCCTGAGCAGACATCAGCAACTACCGAGCAACATATGGCAATTGCCGATTAACCGGTTAGTTGATAAGCGGCGGTTCGTAAAAAAATCTGAGAATCTTAATTTCCCTTAATGTCTAACATAATATATACATTTTGCTGATACAGAGAAATAATACAAAAAGGCATATTATATTCCTTAATCAAATATTTATTTGACCATTGATTGACGATACAGAGCATAGTCCTTACTTTGGCTGGGTTGGTGGCGTCAGTCGTGTCAATTTTATCTTTTTAGGAGGCTGACTAGTCATTATTTTATTAAGTGAATTATAATGAGACTTCAAGGGTGACTAGTGATTTTTTTTAAAGAGGACACTCTGCCTTCAGCCTCAAGATACTTAATCAAAGTTTACTCAAAGATGCCTTATCATTATAATATATTTAAATTATACCTCCTCTGTATAGATATAAAATTAGTTTATATTATTTTATATAACAAAATAATATCTCTCTATAACCAAAGTTACTCAACATGCTGTATTATGCCTAAAGTAATCTGACAAATCTCAAGAAAATAACTAAATCAACCTAAGACAAATATATATTTTCAAGTCTTACTGGACAAAATAAATAAGAAAAATATGATGTAATGTTCTAAATAATACCTCTTCTGTATTAGAAAATCCAGCTTTAAAAAATATATCTTTATCTTTTCAATGTAATGTAAATTATAAAACAGTAACCTCAAAGATACTAATTAAAAAGTGCACTATGCAGTTTCAGATGTTGCAATTAGTGTACTAAACTAAATTACACACATAATCCATTTAATAAGCATCTTATCAAACCAAAACATCATTTTGAGGCATCAAAATAGTTTAATTATTTTCTTTCTCCCTCTGTATAGCTGCATTCTTCAATCAATTCAGTCAACTTTGCCATCAAACTCTCGCCTCGCACTGCTTGTTTGTAATGTTTTGCTGTGTCCATGTGAGCTTTGAGATCGCCAGCACCTTTATTAGACACATAAAACATATGGTCAAGCTTTGCACGCGTTGCACTCCGCTTCCAATTAGTCTCGACCGGGATGATAAATTGGAAATTCTCTCTGCAGTTAATCTACATTTTCGCGTTTGCATTGTGAGGAGCCAGCAATGCTGGTTGGATCTGTCCACTTCCTCATCAGTTGTGCGTGTCTGTGAGCGTGCAGTAGCGCTGCCCACAAAGCACTGAAAGCGGGGCTTCTCTTGGTAACGTCACACGCAACAGGTTACCGTTAGGGATGTCCCGATAATTTTTTTTTTGCTCCCGATCATGTGATTTTTAGTATCTACAGATACCGATATTTCCCGATCTGATCACAAACAAATAAAAATAAATTATATATATATTTATTTTTTATCCCAATTTCTCACATTACATTCACCCTGAATGTTGACGTTATCCAGGTGAAAAGTTAACTTCATTCACGCGAGGCATTGCAATCCTTGACATAAATCATTTGATGTATAATTAAATATAGTAAAGTTAGACCGCGCTCACAAGTTCTCACACTGGGTGCTGTAATCCCATAAAGTTCAGTATATCAAAGCAGGGTAGCCGGACCAGCACTCACACACGGAGTATTGTCAATAAACATGGCATATTCTGCAGTCCGACCCTCTCATAGGGACAGCGTTTCAGCATTCGCCTAACTATTTTTACAAGAGACAAGCGAATTTATCTAATCTCCTAGTCAAAACTGATTTGCCCTTAAAGAAACCTTCTCATTTTATGTCCAACATCCCAGATGGAAATTTTCCCTGCCAATCCTGTGTTCAGTGCCAGGGTATGATTAAAGATAAATTTTTCGCACATCCAAAAACGGGGAAAAATATCCCAGTCAAAGGACGGATTACGTGTAATTCGTCCAATCTGGTGCATTTGCTAAAATGTCCTTGTAATTTTTCCTATGTGGGCAAAACAACGAGAGCCTTTAAATCAAGAATAAGTGAACACAAATGTGCTGTGAGGAATTTAGATGTCAAGTGTAAGCATACCGTCAACGACCTCAAATATATGGGACTAGAGTTAGTACTCAGGCCAGCGCGAGGTGGAGACAGACACAAGCTGCTGGTTTCTGGTCTGATTAAAGATGTTGTTTGTTGCCAAACTAGAGGCATGATTCACAAAGATGCCCAATGGATAATTTGAAATTAATTAATTCAATTAAGTAAAGTGGCTCAATTAGCCCTATAAATTAAAGGGCATGCTATATGTTATCAAGTTTCTGGTAATTTTGTTTTGTATTGTTTATAAATATGTATTGATGATAGATATATCTATACATATGTATAAATTATGATTGGACTCTATTTGATAGGTCATTCATTTAGTCATATTGCATAGGCACACCTGCGTTGTGATGTCATTTCCTGCCGTGTCATTTACCTGCCAGGTGTATTTAACCATCACCTTGAATGCATTTCCAGTGCTAGCCATACCACTGATGAAGGACATTGTCCGAAACATGTCTGCTTTTGATTCAGGCTGCCAATAAAAAACATTGAACCTGTGAGTGCTGGTCCGGCTACCCTGCTTTGATATAATGTATAATTAAATCAAAGGAAATGCGTTTGGGTCTGAGAGTGTGGCTGGTCTGCCGTTCTGCAGCTGGATACTATTGGTTTGTTTTGGCAAAATTCTTCTGCTCTGCGTGACAATAAATAAATGATATGCAATTTAAAACCAAAACTAAGGCCTCAGTATGACGTGAACATGGTCATATTTGTTGAATAAAAAAAAACTCACTTTCATCCTCAAAAGACAGACACGTTACAAAGAAGTGAGTTCTGTGCCGTTGCCCGCGGCATGGGAGACCCGGGTTCAAAACTCCCTCGGGGCATTGAAGTTTAAGGCGACGATGTCACAACCGTTACATAATGACAATACATTTTAATCTAATCTCTAATATAATAAATAGTAAACATATTCTAAACAGCACATGGAAATTAAGCACATCCACCACAGAAAAAAAACCTGGAAACAGCCTCCGTGTCTCCAGGTCATAATGTGTGTGCGGACTGTGCGCGTGTGTGGGTGGCCATACTGGAGGAGGAAAACAAGGGAGCAATGCCCTCCTGTGGCTGCCAGAGGTACAGCATGGCTATTTCAAATAACTGACACTGAACTACAAGTCAAATGTCTACCTGTGCCTCCTACCCCAGTCCCCACAGCCCTGTAGACATGCATCTGCACCTCATACCACAGCGCTGTAGACTATATGGAGCCTCTGTTCACTATATTCGAGAGCCTCAGACACATGTCAGTCTTTGTTTCTGGAATCACAAAACTGTTAATCAATAAACAATGACTGTCGATCACATTTTGTCATCACATTGCATTTTGAGTGGATATAACCTTTGTGCATTAGTGTATATATATATATTTGTGTGTAGTAGTAGGCTTGCCACAGTAGTTCGATACCAGTGTTAAGTCATCCACCAGGTACATTACTTGCCCACCGGTGTATGCCCCCCCCCCCCCCCCCCCTTTAATTAGAAATAAAAACCATTTAGTAAATTCTCACATATCAGTGTCCACACTGCGGCTCGGTCATCGACTGACACACACAACACATTCTCTGCTCCCTTTCTTCTTTCCAAGTACTTCATAAACCTCCATTATCCCCCTTTCCTTTACCGTTTCAGTGGCACAACCAATGGTGCTAAACGTGTTTATCAAGCGTGTAAATCACCAGACAACATTATAAACTGAACGTGCGGACAGCAGCTATTTTTAGGTTTAATTTTCACTTGGCTTTAACTTCACGTGAAGGAGAGAAAGGAGGCTCTAGAGGCGACAAGACATGTTATTAGAACAATAGCGGAGGATGCAGAATATTTTGGATTAAACCCAGCGAAAGCCAAGACTGGAGGAGATCAGAGGACCAGTCTAGAGCAGCAGAAGTATGCTTGCACGATGCACTAAATAAGGCTGCAGCTACATAGGTCCGTCTGCAAAGGAACAGATAGAAAAGTGACGGAAGGCATTACTGTCAGTTAATTAGATTTTTAATTAGAACCTAATGTCAACTCAGTCTGTCCAACAAATGGATACTAATCATTAAAAATGAATTAAAGAGATTTAGACGGAGCGGATCAATGTAGCTGCATAAGGCAAAAGTAAGCTCTACAGAAATTTTGCTGAGTTTATTAGTCATGGGAAATTGTGCATCACTGTGGCAACCCTAGTGTGTACCTGCTGCAGTTCCTCATTTGCCTCCATGTATTTCCTGGCAGCGTCGCTGGCTCCCTCAGCCTGCTTCTTAAAGGCCTCGTTGGACGCCATCAGAGTGGCCTGCTGGGAGAGGAGAGTGGCCAGGCGACGCAGCAAACTGACAGAAAGACAGACAGACGATAATGCATAAACAGACACATATGACCCTTTTCCAACACGGGAACGAGGGACCTTTTGAGGAACTCCCATTTCCACCGACATTTAACATCCATTTCGCCAGTGTCATCAGCTTTCAACTAGGAAATGTGAAATGCATATTATAAGCTCATAAATCTAGTGATCTATGCACAAAAATATATTTCTCATGCAAATGTTAGTTACTACAATATTGTTTAAACTAAGCAGGGGAAGTGTGTGCAGGTTAAGTATTTAAAATGTAGCTAATGCCTAAACTAAGCAGGGGAAGTGTGTGCAGGTTAAGTATTTAAAATGTAGCTAATGCCTAAACTAAGCAGGGGAAGTGTGTGCAGGTTAAGTATTTAAAATGTTGCTAATGCCCATTGCAATTCAGGAGCAGAGAAGATCAACAATATACTATAAGCCCCGTTTGTGAGTATGTGCAAGTTAAAGTACTACAGGAGACATAGGGGTCAACGAATATTCTAATTGTTAAAACACACATTAGATTGTAAAAATGTACTCTTCATTAAACAAAACACAATACAGTCATAACAATAAACACGACATAGTAACAACAATAATGACAATGGAAATAACACAAAAAAATACAAATTATTTTTATAAATATGCACAACAATAGATATTCGAATATCATCCCTTTTTCTTTTTTTGAAAAAATATTCAAATGTCATTTTTGGCCAATTTTGACAGCCCTACAGGAGACCAGGTGCGGGATAAAGTACTACAGAAGACCAGGTGCAGGATAAATCTTGTTCTAGTACTTTATTACGAAAGGTTAAAAAAGGTTGCTGGTCTGAGATCCGTCCATAAAAGCTGCTACTACACTTATTAGAATATATATTAGAATACATATTGGCATCAATTCAACCGATCGAGTTGCACCATGGAGACCATTAACTAGGCTGTGGTGGCAAATACCACAACACAGCTAATATTAACTGGAAGTCCCAACAGAAATATATATACGTCAGTGGTCCTAATGGGACTTCTAGGAAACGACAGAATTCACTTTAACTGTTGACCAACGCTACAACTACACTAATACCGTGGCGGTATAGATGACAACTAGGGGACATATTATGGAAAATGGCTGGTTTTTCTATGGATTTGGCAGTCTAATGTTATTTAGGTACTCTCATGCCATTGGTTCAGAATAATTTTTTTGCCCTTTGTGATTTCACAAGCAATGAATTAGCTTTGATTAATCAGTTAGCTGTGCTTTTTGGAGCCAACGCTGCTTACCTAATGTACTGCCATTTGTAAGAGTTGTTTACTCTTGGGTGTGGGGTAACCAGGCAGGGAAGGAATGTACAAAATGTGGCACGTTGCTACACCCACCAAAAACTGTTCAGTAAAATGGAAGAAAGTTGCTGGGAAATAAGATAACCAAAAGATAACCATTGCAAAGATTCAAGGAAGTTGCATAACATTTTTGAAAATATATAGAATATGTCGCCTTTAATAAATCAGGCTCCAGCATGGGTATATTAACCCTTTGATTTAGACAAAGACAGCACTTCCAGGAAACTGACAGCAGTTTCATGCCACAGTTTGGCTTCCAATACTGGCTGATATTACTTCCAACATGGCATCTAGCTAATATTAACTCGTCACTCGTCTTACAGAAGCCTCCCGATTCCAACTATTTAATTGACTGACAGCTGACCTCATGTACAGTCATTTTCATGTACTTGTGCTCGCTCTCTAAACTAAGTTATTAACCGTCTGAAGTTGAATCCCCCCGCCTTTAACTGGGGGACATTGAACAATCAGAAACGGAAGAAAATACAGTATTACATAAGTAATAGTATACCTAGTAATCGTTTTTTAAATTTTGTATTATGTCCCTTGTAATTCTAGTCTTTCCTTATTTTATCCTATCGTTTCTCTTAGTATTCGTGTTTTAATATTTGCATGTCCGATAACATTGCAGCTTTTATAATTTGAATGATGATTTTATAATACCGGTAATCTTATAAAACTCTGTAGTTGTATTCTCATGCAAAATCTAGAAAAGCACTATGTATTACTTTAATAGTATGTTAGTGAATTATTACTTATTATAATTTATATATTAGTGAATTATTACAGTGAATGATATATTATATATACAGTGTGATAAATTATATTATATTTATAATTTATCATGTCTGAACCACAGAATCAACATAAGTCACAATTTGAGTCTAAAATAATTTTTCTGCACATAAACAAGCATGTATACAGACCTCCGTGTCACTATTCTCTGGCTCTTAACATACATACCCCTGCGTCACCATGCTCTGGCCCCCCCGACATACAATACATTTGGCCCTCCTGAGAATACAATTTAGTATCCTTGCCTTTGAGAAATCAGCCACAAACATGCATGGCTAAATGCAGCTGCTATTGTAGATACCACACAAGCACACAATCTGCATGAGTGATAATGTAGATTTATACTAACTTGGTTATATAATACACAGGCTCTAGCCTATATCATGTCATGCCTTTATGGAAGCCAGCATTCAACACTTCCATTCACAGCCAAATATAGAATGAAGCGCAGACACACACGCGCCCACCCATAGTTAGCCCGGACATTTCAGAAGTGCCTACAAGATGTATTTGGCAGCACCAGCAGGGAGGTCAGTGCCCGGTTAGATGCCAGGCCGGGCCGGGATCAGAGGTCAGCAAGGGTCAAATTCACAAGATGTCTGCCTCCATTATACTGACATCATAGGCAGAGGCCTCGCAGATTTTGGGCCTCGAAGTTCTTACCACCCCTCCAGTGTGAGAGACGGCCTACAGTACCGGCAAGGTCCGACGGGAGGCGGGCGCCTAGACTAATCATTGCGAGGCTCCACAGTCTGCGCACAAAAGAGCTGATCATGCGGGCGGCCCGCTCCAGGAGGGGGCAATTGCGCTTGGGTGACTGTAAAGTGGCCATCTTTGAGGACTTCACGCCCGATGTTCTAGCTCAGAGGGAAATATCGAGAGGTCATGTCCCTTCTGTGGAAGATGGACCTCCGCCCAACTTTGCCATTTCCAGCCAGACTTTCAGTGAAATGAAGGGAGAAGAACAGGCAGGTATGGTCGCTAATAAGGGCGGAGGAGTATGTGAAAAAAGAGGGGATTGACCCTGGAAATGGCACAGAGTGACTGCTGCTCGAGGTCCTTCAAACTAATTTAACATTTGCCTGGATTACCACTCTAACAAACTGGACTCATGCTCGTGTGACTAGCTGACATGTACTCACAAATACGTGGAATGACAGTTATCGTAACAGGTTAACCTTGGTTTGTTTAGCCAAGCTAGCTGGACAATTGCTACACGTGCACATTCAAGCTAACTGGACATATGAACGAATAGACAACAAGTGAGTGGAGTGACACTGTGCTATCGTGAGTCGTGACAGGCTAAGCTGGCCTTATGTTTATTTGATTTTTTTCTGTTAAATTAAGCTAGCTGTTCAATTGCTGGAGTGCTACACGTATCCATGTGTGCTAACTGGACACGGCTATTTGTGGGAATCTCAATACATTTAGCCGATGCTTTTATCCAAAGAGACTTAAAAGTTCTGTACGACAAGTCATCAGGAAGGGTACAACTCTATCAGCTGAGTAACAATGTTCATCAAAGTGTTGAGTGCTACAGTGTAGGTTAGTTTATTAGGACAAGTGCAGTGTAAGGTTAGTTAGGGTTAGATTTTTTATATATATTTTAGACTACATGAGGTAATGTTATATACAGGGTCAGAACATAGGCTACATGAGGTAATGTTATATACAGGGTCAGAACGTAGACTACATGAGGTAATGTTATATACAGGGTCAGAACGTAGACTACATGAGGTAATGTTATATACAGGGTCAGAACGTAGGCTACATGAGGTAATGTTATATACAGGGTCAGAACGTAGGCTACATGAGGTAATGTTATATACAGGGTCAGAACGTAGACTACATGAGGTAATGTTATATACAGGGTCAGAACGTAGGCTACATGAGGTAATGTTATATACAGGGTCAGAACGTAGACTACATGAGGTAATGTTATATACAGGGTCAGAACATAGACTACATGAGGTAATGTTATATACAGGGTCAGAACGTAGACTACATGAGGTAATGTTATATACAGGGTCAGAACGTAGGCTACATGAGGTAATGTTATATACAGGGTCAGAACGTAGGCTACATGAGGTAATGTTATATACAGGGTCAGAACGTAGGCTACATGAGGTAATGTTATATACAGGGTCAGAACGTAGACTCTCATAATGTTAGCTCCGTTCTTTCTCTCCCTCCGATCTCCATCTCAGCTGGCTGTTCCCTCACCGTTCTCTCCATTCTCCCCATGTTCTCCATCTCAGCCTGACTGTTCTCTCCATCTCAACCAAGATGTTCACATCTCAGTCCTCTCGCTGTTCTCCATCTCAGCGGTTAGCATCTAACCAGAGTGCAGAGACGCTTGCAATCTGCCTCCCTTGACAGTCTCTCTGTATATATAAAATATTGTTTCATAATATTAACATGCACATCTTAATTTAATCTAACTAAGTCACTCTGAAGAGCAGCATCTTACTTGGTCTCACGTACAGTAGCCATCCCCCTCTTCATCCAATGTTAGCACTGTGCCACCCAGAGAGGTGTGGCTGAACCCATCCATAGTGTAAAATAGTGGGCGGCTAGGTAGCGCCATGGACTAAGCACTCGCCTACCACCGCAGAGACTCTGGGATCGAATCCAGCTGTCAGCGGTACCTCCGGCTTGGTTAGTCGTCCCTACTAACGCAATGGCAGTGTTAGCGAGTGGGAAGCCGGTGGGGTATGAGTCCTGGTCGTTGTAAACTGCGACTCCTGCCCGTTTAGCAGAGAGGGGATCTGGGGGAAATAGCGTGAACCTCCCCATGCGTTAAGTTGCCCCAGTGAAACTCCTCGCTGTCAGGTGAAAAGAAGCGGCTGGCGACTCCACATGTATTGGAGGAGGGATGTGATAGTTATACACCCTGCCCAGGCCGACAGTGGGGCAATGCACGCAACGACCAGGAAGGGAATTGGCATAACGACTAAATTGGGATGGGTGAAAAATACAGAAAGCTCACAAATAAGTAGTGTTGCAGATAGCGGAAGGGGAAGATAATTCCACCTGAAATAGTCGGCCAATGCCCACAGTCTCCAGACTAGTGTCTCCTCCTAGACGTACTACAACAAGAACACGGTGCATTTCCTATGAGCCACCACTAGAGCGGCTCACCATGAGTTACTGAAAGAGAGTTAGTGACATTGCTTGTCATATAGATGCCGCTTCTCATCCAATAACCTCAACATGAAACGGAACCACCAACCAGCTCCCCAACCCTCATAGCGGAGGGGCAGTCTCTCCTAGCAGCCTGATGACATCACAGACCTAAATACCCATGGCTAGACGCTGACTTATGGATAAAGATGCCAGGCTAGAGCATTCTCAGCCAATCACATCTTCATTCCAGAGTCTGGCCCCCTAAAAAAAGCTCAGCCAATCACAGATGAGATGGACTCACCTTTCAACGTCGGCCCAATCACGTTCAATCGCCAGAGGACTTGTAAATGACAGGCATTTGTTGGAAAATGTCTTCGTATACAAAAACACGCTCTTACATGGTCACACAAACATGTATAAACCCTCCATGGCCAACACACACACACACCTCCCTCCCAGCCAGCTGTCCAGCTCTGCATTCCTTCAGTAACTGTCTCCTCTATATAGATCCAGCTGAATCCAAATGTAACAAGTCAGAGAAAACCAGCTCTTTCTTCAAGTTGCTCTGTTCCAGGGAAGAGCTTGATTCTAGATAATGAATATATGGCCCATTTTCTGATTCTAGATCATGAATATAAGACTTTATTTTCCTATTCTGGATCATGAATATAAGACCAAGACAATATATAAGCAACTCATGGAATGTGTATGTGTGTGTAGTGTGACTTGCATATGGAATGTGTATGTGTGTGTAGTGTGACTTGCATATTATGGAATGTGTGCGTTAACTTACATATGGAATGTGTGTGTGTGTGTGTAGAGTATGTAGTGTGTGTGTGACTTACAGACACAGCAGCAGGGCGAAGCCAGCGATGTACTCGTTCCTCTGAGCTCTGAACAGCTTCATGTGAATGTGTTCGATGGCCACCGGGTTGCTGGACACGTCTACCTTGTCTGTTACGCTGTACTTGCGCACCTCACGGAATGCATCTACACACAGACAGAGATGCATGTATAAACAAAAACAGATACAAAGAGAAGACACAGTAGAGATTAAGTTTTTCTCCCAGAACTCTTTAAGTGACGGCACTCTCCTCCGGTGTGCATGAACCAGAACTAATTCCAAGATGAGCGCCATCACTTGATAAAGTAGTTCTAGGGGAAAACTACGATGCTCAATGATGACTAAACAGAGCAGCTCTGTGACTTGTTTTAACATCGTAATCGTTTATTCAGTCATCATCTCACAATACAATATGCACAATCATTTGACAATATTTGATTTTACAGTGACTGAAAAGGTACAGACTGAAGCATAATGCTTATACATGCCCGTTCTATATTCTTAACAAAATTAAGACTCCAAAACAGTATTCTAAAAGAAAATAGCAAAAAACAGTATTATTCACCTTTGTCGTTTTCAAAAATAGCTTTACAAACACTTAAAAACCAAAAGCAAATTACTCATTCTTAACTGTATCAGCATTGTTCCACAAGTTAACCCCAATAATAGAAATACACCTTTTAATCCCTTTCTTAGCTTTTTGAACAGTACATTTACAAATCTCAAATAATATTTTCTTTCATGTATTGAAAAAAAACCTTTGCACCCCGTCCAGGAGTAACTTTGCTTTAGCTCATACATTTGCATAATTTTATAATAAAGCAAATCATTACATTTCATAACATGAGACTTTATAAACAATGGATTTGTGTAGTCATAGTAACCAGCCTTAAAAAGGTTCCGAATGGCCCGCTTTTGCAGTAAGACTATTGGATTTACAGTATTTGTAAATCCAGTTGACCCCATACTTCCACACAGTAAGATATGTAAGGAAGTATAAGTGAGCAGTAAATGATGTACAAAGCTTTGTAGTTTAATATATCCTTACATTTATACAATATTGCTACAGACAGATATTTTCCCTTGAATATAGTTAACATGTTGTTACCATGTTAATTTCTGGTCAATAACTACCCAGTACCCCTAAACATTTTATCTCAGAAACTTTCTATTTTTAGTTTTTTTACATCAAATATTTTTAACTCAATATTCCCCTCCATTTCTTTTCGATTACCAAAAACCACACATTTAGTTTGTGGTTTAGACAACTTGTACCAAGCAGAACGGCTCAGTACTAAACAGAACGGCTCAGTGACTTGTTTTAACGTTTTTGGACAACAATGGAGTTCTACGACTTCTGGATATGAGCCATGCTCTGGCGTTGGACTTGTAAAAGGAGACGAAATGCATTGTTGGCTTTGGTCTTTTGGTAGGCCGTGTTGACAAAGAGAAAATGTCTCCTTGTCCTAACGTCAGGGTTTACACAGACCTTCCATCAGGCACCCTGAGCCTGGAATGCTTCACAAGACCTCATTAAACGAGACATATTACCTTCTCTCCAGGAGTTTAAAAACAGTGTTGCCATGCAGGAAGAATGTCCGCACTCATTTCCCTGTGCTTTATATGGATTGTTGTCTTAACGATTTTAATTCTACTCTCATCGTTTCTTACAAATGTATTTACATGTTGTATCTCAATGAGTTAAAGATAATCTGTTGAAGTCCCAGATATTTAAATCTCATAATTCCCTCTTATTTTATTGAAGATCGGCTACTCTAGTACACAGGTGTAATGATATTCCGTTAATAAATGAACCAGACATTGTTATTACCTGCATTGCTTTTACCATTTTTTAGTCTCTGCCTCTGCATTGCTTTTGTTCTGTCAACTCATTTGTATGTCCATTTTACTGCCGCGAAGCACTTTGGGCTGGACTTTTATGAAATAATTAGTGTATTATTATTACCACCAAGTAATGCACAGGTATGCCCACTAAAAGTGCTTGTTTTTGCCACTGAAACGGAAATCTTACTCAAAACAAAAGTATCTCTGAAATCCTGTGCGTTAGGGATGCTACGATTCTCAATATAATGTTGTACCATATGGTACGCCATCTATGGTTCAATACGCACTTGAGGCGGGCCAGTTTGCTCATTTTACTTTTCCATCAAGCCAACTGAAGGATCGATTGTGCTCGCCGGCCCAAAAAACGCGTGGATTATGTATTTACAGGACCCAACACTGTAATCAATAAGCGTGATCAATATTTGGAATGGCGATCAGGAATTGGAATAATCTTTTTGGATAACATTTGATCTCAGGTAAGGAATTTATTTTACCAGTCTTAGGATAATCAGAGCTGTTTTCACCTATATCTCAGCGTTTGCCCTATGCGTGTGTGTGGCTGTGATCGCTGATGAGGAAATGAGTTTTCAGCCCACCTCTATAGCGTGCATAAGTACACATATACTATCGATAATCTAGCGTTTATTTGAAACTGATTCATAAATAGGCCGAAAAAATTACAACGTGTTTGTGTATGCTAGAATATTCCAGTAAATGCCTTTTATCACGGAATCTATATATTTCTTTACAATTCCACGCTCCTGGTCCCAGGACCCGCCCACAACCGAATCACATCACTCCCGCTGTTCGGAGCGGAGAGGGGAGGACAGAGGAGACGAGAGGGGACAATAATCTCTACAAATGGATATGTTGATAGCATCATAACGACTAAATATAAACAGATTCTGTCACGGCGAATGTCTTAGTCTCTTACACAATGTTGGATTGTGTAATCTATGGGTCATGAATCATTGTGGAACAAAAGAAAAATCGCGGATTGATTGATTGATTATTTGCAAATAAATTTCTTCTTCCTTCCCCCTGACTGCAGCGCTGAGCACTCACTCTCACTGTCCGACGCTGGCGTACCCACCCACAAACACTCCTGTCTGAAACGGCGGGGGAGAGTCAGACTGACAGAGAAGCAGCTGAGTGCTGCGCTGTTTTAAGTGAGCATGGTCTATTGAATTGATTAGTTGATTGCTAATTTTATTACTGTACGCCTGGTTTAAAAAAAAAAAAAATTGGGCAAAAAACTTTTTAATTTGCCTACTTTCTATAGAAGCATTTAAGAATGAAGTTCTATAGAAAGTAGGTCTGCATACCCTTAACAATTGTGGGTATTGAGCCGTACTGTATTGTACCCATTCTGCATCTGGTAATAAAATGTTCAATCAATCCTTCCAATAACACACAGTTTGACGAGTTTGTTGGATCCGTTGGATGCACTTCCGAGCTGCTTCCACATGAGGCAACTTCTCTCAATCATTCCAATAACACAGTTGGATGTGTTAGTTGGTTGGATGCACTTCCGAGCTGCTTCCACATGGAGGCAAATTGTCTTTTTTGTTGTTGTGGGAACTACTTTTTCTGGCGGATGGTTCTCAATAAATCTTCGATTAATGTGTGTTTATTGTATAGCAATAAGGTTGGATGAATGTGGCAGTTGTATAAAAGCATTACACCACTTGCAGTCGTGATTTGTGAACAATAAACCATGCCTAGGGGGGGTCTAACCACCCTCGGCTACGCCTCGGGCCTAACGACCACCCCTAGGCATGGTTTATTGTTCACAAACGACTCCTGCGCGTGATGTAATGCTTAAATAAATACCAGTGTTGATTTCGCCTATCTGCCAGAGAAGACTAACCCACTTTCTCATATAAGATGCAGTGGTGTGTATCGGTCACCAGTGATAAATCTAAGAGCAGAATGATCAGCAGAATCTAGTGGTTTAACAGTCAAGGGGGCAGCATTTCTGTAAATCACATCTCCATAATCCAAGACAAATAGAAAGAGTGCTTCAATAACCCTCTTTCTACACATCATTGGGAAACTAGATCTATTCCTGTACAGGAAACAATGATTTGCGTTTGTACATTTCCAAATTGTGCCAACAACGTCACCGACTTGATACAGACGGACACGCTGATGGACCCCAACACTCATGGCTTTACCGAAACACTTTTGTCAAGAAATCTGCCGTTCCATGAGTGGAGAGAGCTGCTGCAGTGCAGACAGAGGCTACATTCACACTGCAAACCATAGTGCTCAATTCTGATTTTATTTGGCTGTTCATTCTCTTTATTATTATTATTTTTTTTATTTATTTAAGTGTGGCCAATATCAGATTCCAGTGTGAACTGGTCACGCTCCTGAACTGACCTGCATGTGCAAAAGATTGATGTAAAAAAGGTCGCAAAAGTTGCATGAAAGTCACATGACTGTTCAGACTGAGGTTGCATTGCAAAAAAGCAGACCTGTATCCGATTTAGGATCACATACAAAAACACCCCAAATGTGATTTGTGCTGTTCACACTGAAAAAAAATCTGATCGAGTCAGATATGAGCAAAGAAATCTGATTTGGGTCACTTTTGTCTGCAGTCTGAACGTAGCCAAAGTTAGTCATGTAACATTGATTATTCCAAATGGTAACTGACAATAAGCAACATTAAGTTAAGCATTGGGTATAAAATTATTACAATAAGCAACATTAAGCATTGGGTATAATGTTATTACAATAAGCAACATTAAGCATTAGGTATAATGCCATTAGAATAAGCTCAATAAACTGATCATATTTGACTGGAATTTCTCCCATTGAAATCTTCCTGTTTTTCCTCCTCTCTCACCCAACACAGATTGACACACATACTGACCAATGAGCAGGAAGACTAGTATAGCGAGAGCCACCATGAACCAGGTATTTCCATAGAGCGCGATGGTCTGGACCAGACGAGACTTGAAGAACTTACTCCACCTAGTGGTCAAACAGTAGAACACAACAGACACAAATATGACCGATTTACTCCCATTTACGGATTAAACACAACACATATTACAATCTCATTAAAAACACAGTAGAGTTCTGTGCAGACACACTAGAGCTCTGACTCCATCTAGTGGCAAAACACACAAAGTACAGCAACAGAACAGAGTCACATTAGAATGAATAACCTGGGCGCCCCAGTGGCACACCACGTAACTACGCTTGCAGTGTAATCGCAACGTCCTAGGTTCGAATCCGGGCCAGGGACATGTGTTGCAGGTCCTCCCCATCTCTCTCCCAATTTCCATCTGTCCCATCAATAAAAGCACTTAAAATTCCCTTCACTTAAGACATCTTAAAAAGCATTAATAACCTTAACATTACAAACACCTCAGTGTTTACAAACCAACCTCTCCCATTGGTGTGTGTCTGCTCTTACTATACGTGTATTGATTGTGTGTTTGTCAACTTGCCAACAAACAGTTTATGGGCTTCTAGCCAACATGTTTATGTAATCATGTGCTCGTTTGTCTCTCTCCCTCTGCATGTGTCAGGAGATGGTGGAGTCGCAGGACAGAATCTCCATTTCATCACATTGTTGTCACCTCTACAACAAAATGCTTGGGGACAGTGTTGAGAAGGTGGTGAAAGTTGGTTTGGAGCTCTGTACTATAACTCTCCTGCACCCTGCCGTTTACCTAAAAGTCCTCAGTCACCATAGTCTATTCTAAATGTTGACAGGTTACCCTCATCCTGAATAAACGCAGATCTATCTAATCGATGAAGGGAATGATACTGACCTCTTAGGAGAGATGAAGGGAATGCAGAGCAGTAAAACACAGAAGACCTCGGCATAGAGGAAGGTGGCTACGGCCGTCCACTGAAGACTCATGACGACTCTGAGAAGAAAAGATAATGTTCTACTAGTTAACACTTTCAATGCCCAAAACGTGATAAGACTTTTATCAGCCCAATGCCTGAATGCCCACGACGACAATTAGCGTTTTATTTTTTTATTAGCGATCTGAATTCATATTTCATCAACCGAGTCTCCCGTTGGTATGCAGCCCCTGTAGGAGCTCAGATGTGAAAAAACCACCCCCTATCGTCTCCCAGATGGTAATGCACCCTTTTGGAATAGACTCAATGAAAATGGATGAGAAAAGAAAAATCCGGAATCCACATTTTACTTCTCAGGCATGTAACCCGAGCCGATCAGATTCATTGTGGAGCCTCAGAACAGCGTGGAATACATATGTACAGTATGTAGCGTTGGATCATTAAAATCGATCGATTTTTGGAATGGCGATCAGGAATTGGAATGATCTTTTTGGATCTAGAGGGCAATTCCAGCGTTATGGATGTTACATTCAAAGAGAACATTAGAAACTTAACATTGACAAGGCATCGATTTGAATTGGAAGTATAATTTACACATTTTAGTTACTTGAGATAAAGATGAGCCTGCAGTAAGAAATGTTTTGACCTTTTGGATTTTGAGATTGTTGACAAAATACACAGCGTTATGGATGTTACGGAAATTGACAAGCTTTTCGGACTCACTGAACACATGATGAAAACTCTGTGAATATCTTTTTCAAAGAATAACATGTTTACTATCACTTTGTAGGGAAGGCTTTGAGGTACGCAAAAAGCACATTCAGGAAAACCTGGCATTTCCTCTCAAGGAATGAAAAAAAAGTGCCGTTATGGATGTCAAAATTTTGCATTATGGATGTTACGTCCGAAATAGACAAAAAACTATGAAAAATAGGGCTTTACCCACATGTGTTTGACTTCGGTAGACCATTTTGAGGGTCAAACCAGTCTGGATTTATGTTTTAGTCTGAAGAAATGCCAGGAAATGCTGAGAGAATTGTTGAAAATATATAGAACACAAATGTTCTAGAATGTTCGATTATGACATCATACTGTGACATCACAAATGTTCTAGAATGTACTATTGTGACATCACAAAAAAAAATCCTCCTTTTTTTAGTCTTAAATAGTTTCAGAATATCAGTCACTTCTGAAAATAAATTACAAAACGTTTTTGGAAAATAGCTCTTTATTTCTATACAGAGTACAGCAATATTAATATCGGTTAAATCAGAAAATGAGTTTGAGCAATTCCATGAAAATGTCAACCTCACCATGAAAAAGAAAGTTATAAAAAAAATCAAGTCCAATTCACTCTGCCTGGACTGGTTCAGATAAATGGTATCTCCCTCTGTTATCCATGTGAGGATTGAGGTGTTCACGAATCTGATCAAAACTGACCCAGGACTTGTCCTCTTTGGTTGGAAGTGCAGTGGTAAGCCTCCATAAGGGACATAGACATGTGGCGTTTCTGAACCCTCTGCTTGACTCCTCTTATGGTCACTGCATCCTTCATTCCTGGGGACCGTCTTGAAATGTCGTCCCTGGAATAATACTCATTTACTTTCTGTTTTGGGGTTTCTGTGTTTTTTGGGGTGAGTTTCTTGTCACGATACTCGGCAAAACAATAACAAATACACATGTAGGCTGAGCAGACGCGAGGGGGAAATGGCCGACAGCAGCCGATTAGCAGTAGGCTAACGTGGACACTGCTCTGCCTAGACGAACAGTGTGAAAAAGTTGTGTCTGGAAATATGTTGGATTTTAATCAAACAAGGAGTCATAAAATACTTCCGATTTTAAATCAAACAAAGGGGTCATAATCGGACTTACACACATTTTTGATAGTGTTTGTCTATTTCAGACGTGTAACATCCATAACAGCACTTTTTAGTGATTCATTCCTTGAGAGGAAATGCCAGGTTTTCCTGAATGTGCTTTTTGGGTACCTCAAACCCTTCCCTACAAAGTGATAGTAAACATGTTATTCTTTGAAAAAGATATTCACAGAGTTTCATCATGTGTTCAGTGAGTCCGAAAAGCTTGTCAATTTCCTAACATCCATAACGCCGTGTATTTTGTCACCCATCTCAAAATCCAAAAGGTCAAAACATTTCTTATTGCAGGCTCATCTTTATCTCAATAAGTGTAAATTATACTTCAAACAAAGGGGTCATAATCGGACTTAACTACACACATTCGCAATGTAACATCACTTGCAATGTGACATGCAACATCCATAACACTTGTAAAGAATACAAAAAATAAGACCAGAATGACTAATTGTTGCTGTGAAGTGCCACAGAACAAGTGACACTTTTGGAAATTGACATCCTGATTCGTTCCAATATAGCCGTATATACCTATTTTTCACATGTAATTATATGCTTCATTATTCAATTATTCAATTGACGATAGACAATGACCTCCCAGGATGACGGAGTGGGTGTGAAGTGCCACAGAACAACAAGTGACACTTTTGGAAATTGACATCCTGATTCATTCCTATATGACCAGTATAATCTTTAAACTGAACTCTGGAGGATAGCTCTATGATGGCTCTACTTATAAAAATGGAAATGAGCCTTTAATATCTGCAGAAAAGGTGCCCGTTGTCTGTGAAGAACAGGCCCGCAATGGGGAGTCAACCTGGGGAATGTGGCCCTCAGCAGAGGAGAGAGAGCTGTAAATGTTAACCCTTACAGACGGGAAGGGAATTAAAAGGTTGAGGGTTGAGAAACAGGGAGTCCTGAAACTATAGAGGGAATCTTAAAAACTATATAACAATTAAATGTTTAATGTGTACAGTAAAAGTTTTCATAAATGGCATGCTTATAATTAACTGTCAGTAAAGAATAATACTAAAGAATGATGTGTAAAACTGTTTTCTGGAGGGCATCTTTAAGGAGTCTTGATAAGAAATCCTATGGATGGCCTCGTGCCTGGTACCATATCACGTGGTCACCACAGACAAAGCAGTTGTCTGTTCTGAAGAAATAAGGGACTTTCTCTTACTTAAAAGAACCACTAGGTAACTAAAAGTAACGCTAGTACAAAGAAGGAGGAGTCCATACGAATTATGTATTGTATTTTGGTTTGCTAAACGAAAATGACATCCCTGTGACATCACTGTGTTTAGACCAATCGGAAATAGGGTACAATATCAATATAAAAAGGACTGTTGCCCATTCAAGAGCATGACTTTTTGGAGAGATTTGAAGATGTTGCCTGCAGACACCGGGCACAAGCCGTGCCAGATGAGATGTTTTGTTTTATGCTTATTTTAACTGTTGGAAATTTTCCAATTCAGTCTCTTTTTGTAACTTGCCTTTTCTAATTAAAAATACCTCTTTATAAATATATCCTTTGTATCCTTTCTTCTGACCAGACGGCCGGGTAAGCATTGAAATGTGTTTTGCATTGTAACTTCACCCTTTGCGTTTTGATTAATGATGTAAAAAACTTTAGAAGTGGGGCTTTATCCATACGGAGTAAAAGGAGAAATATGATTATGCATTAAGGACTAACGGTGGGTTCTGTATAACTGTTATTATCAAGTAATGCCATACAGTGGTAATACGGCCAACCGAGTAGATTAAAGCAAAATAGAATAAGTGGCTTTATCCCTACGGAGGCCTGAGGAGAAAAATGTATATGTATACTAAAGGTGGGTTCCGTATAACTGTTATTATCAAGTAATGCCATACAGTGGTAATACGGCCAACCGAGTAGATTAAAGCAAAATAGAATAAAGTAAATATACTCCGCAACTCCAATCAATCAACCGTATGACTGGGGGGGACGGGGGGGTGCAAATGTGTGTGAGCCTGGGTCGGCTGGGTTTAAGCCCTGAATTTTCATAGACGCATTGAGTCCTAGACACCCCAGACGTCGCAGGACGCTGCTTGAAGCTGTGATGCGGACCGATGAGTTATGGGATAATCAATCTGACCTAGGCTTATGACACGTACTTAACAGTTGCTAATATGTCATCTTTATAAAAGTTAGCTTTGCTTAGGAAGTTTGGTTGACATTGCATTCCAGATGCATGTTTTATGACAACTTTGTGGAAAACGTTATGGATGTTACATTCGCTGTCCCATAAAGGGGCATTATAACAGCATGCTTCACCTGCCAATGGAAAGACACAAAGTACATAATTGATTCACATATTGATACAACAGCCCTTCATGACCAAAGGTGAGGTTAGAAAAATATCTGTTGATTTTTTTTGCCATTCTGGCCATTGAGAAAGTCATACAATTAGGTTAATCGAAAAATAAATGTTTACATCATTGTGTCTCCTCCTGTAGTGTGAAAAAACATGCATTCTCATAAATATTACGATCAAATCTATTTTGTACTTCAAAATATAGACCTTGATGATACATTTGAAATTAGTTTGGTTATGATCATGTTATTTGAATTTTTTCATGGTGAGGTTGACATTTGCATGGAATAACATCTGATCTGAGGTAAGGAATCTATTTTACAAGTCTTGGGATAATCAGAGTTGTATTCGCTGAGATCTCAGTGTTCGCCCTATGTGTGATGTGGCTGTTTGTGCGCGATCGCTTTGAGGAAATCAGAGAATCGATTTTTCACATCGCCTATATAGCGTGCACATATACTATCGATAATCTAGCGTTTATTTGAAAACGATTCATAAATAGGCCAAAAACGTTTTTGTATATTCTAGAATATTCCGGTAAAGGGCGATCATGGAATATTTATATTTTCCTTGAAAACGAGGGCTTTTCAAAATGCTATAAAACGAAAATTAACAGATAAAAAAACAATCCGCTTCGACAATGTTGACTGGAAAACGAGTCATTGATAAGCGACGGGCAGATTAGACACATAGCCATAATTTAAAACATAGATTAGGCGTTATTAACGCTAACATTGAAGTGGATGGTCGGCATTAAAGCGGTAAATCAAGATTAGTGTTAATAGACTAAGAGAAGAAAACCCAATGTGCTACTAGTACACAGAATCAATAACATATTTCCCCATCTATTTCAGTATGAGTGGACACTGTAGACGTATTCAGGGTGAGAGGTCATAAATGATGCAACCATCATGTCTGAAATGAGAGCTGGCCTACAAGTCATTGATAAGATAGAATCAAAGAATCAATCAATGGCTCTAGTGAGCCTTACATGGGTAATTGTGGCTACTGTATAGCAGACATTGTGATCAAATAGCAGGTGAATATTCTTAAATGACAACTATGGCCAATGAGCTGTGACCCTGCACCATATTGTTTATTCTTAATAAATCTGTTCCTTCTACTCAACCAGGGCAGGGAAATACCCTTCACCTACTGGTGGGGTCATAAATTCAGCACCTAGGGAATCAGGCTGGCAAAGCTGGCACACCAGTACCTCTACATACCAGTGTTTTTGGACTGATGGAATCGGGACCATGCTGTCAGTCTGAGACAGGCCATTTTTTTTAATTAATATAAAGTTTGCCAATAGGGATGTATCAGTAGTATTGGCAGTGGTAGTAGTAGTAATAGTAATCCACTATATATTTTTATTTCCTAAAAAATAAACCAGTTCAACACAGGTAACCACTTTTGCTTCCATTTCTTTGATGGCTCAAATGTATGCTCTAGTCCAGTGGTTCCCAAACCTCTCATCGAGACACCCCAGCCGTTCCATGCATTTGTTAAATTCCACCACCAGCACACCTTGATTCAACTAATAAAGGGCTTGTTAAGTTGAATCAGGTGTGCTGATGGTGGAATTTAACAAATAGTAAATACATTAACGGCTGGCCGGGGTGCTTCGAGGAGAGCATTGGGAAGCACTAGTCTAGTCGATTTTGTGTTTTGAGCACAAAGTTCATCATAGATCTAGCCTCTTACTTACTTACTCTTTATTTTGCTCTCAAAGTGCACCAGATTGATTTAACTTTAAAATGTACACAAAAAAAAAAATTCCGGGGGACACTTAGATTGGTCCCCGGGGCGCGGCACGCGTTGACGCCCTATCTGCTCCCGGCTGCCCATGGGGGGGGGGACAACGGGATGGGAAAAGTGCAGTCATTTCATCTGCGACTCAGTGCATGTGTGTGTTCCTGTGGGTCGCCCATCTCGCGTGTGTTTTAAAACTGCATGACAAATAAAGACTTCTATCTAACAATTATATTATTATAACATTATAAAGTAAAGGTTTATGCGCAGAGTCGCAGTACAGAGTAGCTTAAGTTTCACTGAGAGTAGATTTAACTTTGCATCAAGGAGAGAAGGAGGCTCTAGAGACGAGACAGGTTATACAACGATGACAGATGAGAGGATTTGGAAATATTTCTGATTAAATCCTGCAGCAGCTCGACTGGAGAGGAGCTGAGAACCAGTCAGGACCAGCAACAGTATGTTTGCATGATGCATTAAATAAGGCTGCAGCTACATTGAACAGCCAATGAAAGGATAGACATTTTATTGAAGGTATTACTGTCCCTGTCCGCTGGTTTGTTTTTAAATTAGAACATAGCGTCAACCGTCTGTCAAACTAATGGATACTAGTCATTGGAAATGTATTAAAAACAGATGTAAACGGACAGACACAGCGGATCAATGTAGCCGCATAACGTTAAAGATCAAAGTGAGCGTTCTAAAAATATTGAGCGTCATTTTGTAAGATGTCTGGTGTCACCGGTAATACTGGTGGTGTCGTCATGAATGTATTAATCACGAGAAATTTCACATCACCGTGGCACTGGCAACCCTAGTCCATGGTGAGTTTTTTTTAAGATTAGAACAGATTAAGTGATTTTTTTTAATAGTAAGTCAACCCCTTCCTGACTCTACAGTCCCTGTAGCACAGAGTTCACAGGACTGCCCTCTCCACATGGAGGGAGGAGGAGCAGGCCTGGTAGCCTCAGACAGCCGTGTCATGCTCTGCTGCAATCAGTGTGCAACAGCTCCACAACAAACTGGCTTTATTCATGGTTTACAGCAAAGTTGTATTCATCACAATTATAATAATGGCTTGGATTTATATAGCGCCTTTTTAATCCCTCATACACGCCTTCATCTGCTCCCGCCTCGACTACTGCAACTCCCTCCTCACTGGCATCACCTCTCGCTCCCTCCATGAACTTCAGATGGTCCAAAATTCAGCTGCCCGCCTCCTCACCAACACCCGGTCCCATGACCACATGCACATCACACATAAACTTCAAACCACTACTCCTCACCTTCAAAGCCCTCCATAGCCTGGCCCCCCGCTACCAGACCTCCTTCTCCCTTACCGCCCACCCCCGGTCCTCTTCCACTGCTTCCCTCACTGTCCAGTCATCCAAACTCAAACGTTTGTGACTGGGCATTTTCACGAGCTGCACCCAGACTTTGGAACACCCTCCACCTTTAAATCCCGACTCAAAAGCTACCTGTTCTCCCAAGCCTACAACCTTCCCTACGCATAACCACCCTCCTCCAAACTACCACCTCCCCTACTTTCTCAGTATCCTGTCCCCCCCGGTTTCCTTACCGTTCCCCTACTGGACTTTGTATTCGTTACCTGTGGTTTTATGTCTTGCGTTTTCATACCGTTGCTTATTCCCTGTGGTTCTTTGTTTCTGTTAATTTGTCTTGCTCATTGTCAGCGTCTTTGGGTTCTTGAAAAACGCTTTATAAATAAAATGTTTATTATTTTTATTACATACCCAAGGCGCTTTACAATAAGGGGGGGGGGGGGAATAATGGTGGCCTAAACTGAGAAACAACATTACAAAAACAGAACAGAACAAAATTAAATGGTACAAACAGAATGAATAGGATGCTAGGGAGCAGGTTTTTAAATTTATTTTTATACTAAACAAGACCTTCTTGTGTGATCCTGGTAGCTCTGAATGAATTCGAATTGAAATGACAATCGAATCCCGATCGAACCTTTTGAACTGTGCTAGTTTACTGTGGGGGGGGGGGGGCTCACTCACTGCTGGGCATAATAGTAGCCACTAGCCTAAGCCTGCGGACTGCCTATGCAATGGCGAGCGAACTATTGGAGATTATTATGAAGACAAAACGGTCACACTTATGGATGATAAGGTGCATTTTCACCAGACTACATTGGACTCAGCACTTCTGGTAAATCATAAAAATACTATAGCCAAACTGGCCGAGCATGTAACATTATATGTCGCCGACAACAGAGTTGAGAGCACCCAAGACTAGGGGTGGGCGATAAAAATCGCAATATATTTTAATAATCGATATCGATCGATAATAAAAAAAAAAAAAAAAAAATTGTGTGACCTGCAACAGGGCAGTTTTAAAACCAGAGACAGTGGACAGACTTGTCTTTCTTGCCTGCAACTTCAGTAATGGCTTTGCTTGTCCAAATGACAATACTGACCAAATTGAGATTATTTTCTCCCTTTGATATATGTTCTGAACCAGTATAATACAGTCAGAAAGACCAACTAACTTTGCTAGACGATTTATTAGGATATCATGGTCGATCGTGTTAAACGCTGCGCTTAGATCTAATAGGATGAGAATTGACACTTTGTTTGCATCAGAGTTTATTCTGAGGTCACTAATTATTTTTGTAAGAGCAGTTTCAGTGCTATGGTGCGTTCTGAAGCCTGATTGAAATTCCTCCATGATGTTGTTTTCTTTGAGAAAGGAGTTTATTTGTATCGAGACAATTTGTTCAAGTATCTTGCTGATGAATGCTAATTGTGATAATACACAATGCATAGGTGATTAAACTAGATATAAAATATATAAATTACTACTACTGACTGAGTGCTAATCAAATGCATGTACACAGTAGGGCTGCAATTAGTCATCCATGAAATGTTGTCGATTTGCATATTCATGATCGACATAGCGTATGGTTACTTGTATGTGGCATTTGGCAGACGTTCAAAGGCATAACATGCGCAACGCGTAATTTTTATTTTTTTCTCAATATTTCTGCATTTTGCTCCCATCCCAATTTAGTCGTTATGCCAATTCACTTCCTGGTCATTGCGCGCATTGCCCCACTGTCGGCCTAGGGAGGGAGGGTGTAGAACTACCACATGCCTCCTCCGATACATGTGGAGTCAGCCAGCCGCTTCTTTTCACCCGACAGCGAGGACTCTCACTGGGGGAATGTAACGTGTGCAGAGGTTCACGCCATTTCCCCCCAATCCCCTCCCTGCTGAACAGGCGCCCCGACCGACCAGTAGGAACTAGGGGTGCACCGATATATCGGTCGGCTATCGGCCTATAAGCTCAAATGTGCCGATAGCAGTCGCCGATAAATACCCATCAATTTGTGTAGCGTCAAAAGGCAAAAAAAAAAAAGTTCACTCGCGACCTGGCTACCTGCACAACGCCCGCCGTCCCCCACACACACAAGCTATTGCATCAAAGTAACTACTTATGATTAACAAGGCATTCGTTTTGTGGCATTAGCGTTATATAGTTAGTGTTACACGGACAATAACATCAGCATATTATTATTACACATAGCAGCAAAGCATTACTCCGAGTCCGTTCATGAACTACCGTGCAAGACTAACGTTACTGGTGAAAATGTGATTTGCGTTGGAATACTCCTTTGTCAACTTGCTGTACTTTGCTTGCAGGTCTGCAGCCATTATTGCTGCATTATTAGCCCCAACTTTAGCCAAGGTAACGTTATGGCTAAACCTTTAACAATAGTTAACGCTAGCTTTCGGTTAGCTGTTCAATGCTATTAATAACACAACTCCCCGTCAACACACTCCGGGAAGATGGCATTAAAGAAAGTATCTGCTGTTAAAATGAAGTGTTACACGTTCAATAACAAGCATATTATTTACCCGAAGATAGCAGTAAACAAGGCATTACTCCGTTAGTCCGTTCATAGCTCGGTTCCATTCCGTTGCTCATTCCGTACCCAACTACACATTCTGCAATCTGTTAATAAAGTTTTCAACCAGACAAATGTATAGAAAGGCTTTGTTTTATTATAACATTTGTTGCAGTAAAATCATTATGTCTCATTTGGTCATGCGTGGAGCGCCGGTCGGCGGGCCGGGCAGCTAACGTAGCTACGTTAAGTGTGTTCTGCTCTCGCAAACAGAACAATGGCGGCATGCCCGGAAGTAGAACAATTTATAAACGCTTGCCGATTGGTGGTAAGGACAGCAGGAGGTGGGTGCTAGCGGTGTGGCGTAATTGGCCGAATCGACTGTCACTCAAAATGGTTCCATTGCATTGGTTGAAAGCTCTGGTTGAGAGAATAGTATCCCGCTGCAGGCCGCAAGAATGGTTCCATCGCATTGGTTGAAAGCTCTGGTTGAGAAAATAGTATCCCTCTGCAGGCCGCAAGACGATACTGGGAGAGAGATAGTGATACCATAAACATATTTCTTGATGTTTCCTTTTTTTAAGTAAGTAAAGAGGCCTACAAATACAAACACACATACAAATATACAGTAGTTTCATTAAAAAAAATTAAAAAAAATTTACAAATACTTATATACAAATATCGGTATCGGCCGATAGTGTTAGTTGAACAATCGGTATCGGCGGCCAATTTTCATATCGGTGCATCCCTAGTAGGAACCGCAGTTTACAACGACCAGGACACATACCCCGCCGGCTTCCCACCCCGCTAACACTGCCAATTGTGTTAGTAGGGACGACTGACCAAGCCGGAGGTACCGCTGACAGCTGGATTCGATCCCAGAGTCTCTGCGGTGGTAGGAGAGTGCATTCTCCACTGCGCTACCCAGCCGCAACATGTAATCTAAAATTATCTAACTAGTGCGGAACGAATCACTTTCAAAATATAAACAACTAGGCGGCTGGGTGGCGCAGCGGTCTAAACGCTCGTCACCAACACGTGAGACACCGGTATCGAATCCGCTGTCAGCGTTGCCTCCGGCTTGGGCCGGCCGTCATACTGACTCAATTGGCAGTCAGCGGGAGGGGAGTCAATGGGTGGTAATCTGGTCGTTGTTAACAGCGACTCCTACAGGTCGGTCAGGGCGCCTGCACACTGCACAGCAAGGACAGGAGATGTCGAGGGTAGTGTGAGCCTCCCACACGTTACACCTCGCCAATGAGAGTCCGCGCTGGCGCCTGGCAGGTGAAAAAAGAAGTGGCTGGCTGACTCTGCATGCAATGGAGGGGACATGCGATAAGATTCTTCAACCCTCCCTACGACCGACCAGTGGGGGCACATGCGAGCAACGATCAAGACAGGAGAGGGGGGAATTGGCACGACTAAATTGGGATGGGAGAAAACAGGAGAAAAATTTGATAAATTATATATATATATATAAATAACTTATCTTAAACCACTATTCGTGATTCTGCCTAGAGCCAGGACTCTGCAGTGAGCGAAACTGCATTTGATATCACGTCAACTCCAGCTGGAAGGGAGGGGCTGAGCCAGGGTTCGAAATTAACGGGGGCTTGGGGCATAATGCCCTTGAAAATGGACAAAATGCCCTCGAAAATCAGTTAAGGGGGGCACTTAATGCCCCCGACAGTTGACTAATTATATATATTTATCCGGTAATGGATCGTCTGTGTACGGTTCAGATGACGCGCAAATAAAAAAATTAATTTGGCGGAGCCCGGGGAGCCGGTGTTCTGCACTGGCTGCAGGTAGCAGCAGCAGCAGCACTGCAGCCCGTTGCTAGTCAGTTTGTGTAAAAATGGCACGCACAATATAAATCAATCTTCATTACGACTTTAAAAACATAGCCATTAACATTACATAGGCCTACACACATCTTGCCATATCGTTAGCAGTTTGTAAACACAACGCACGTTTTAACTATAGTAGCCCGACGCAGCCCGCAAGCTACTACTGTACAGTCAATGAAATGTTACCGTAGCTACTAGCTAGCATAGGAGGAAATGGGTGTCGGAGAGGCGGGGTGTTTAAAGACAACGATAGGCGTTTATTCAACATCCAAGAAGACTAACATACAACTGTGTTTTACTAACTCCTGCTTGTTGATGTCCTAACGTGACCGAGCTGAAGGTGCCACACGCTAAAATGTCTGTGGGGACCCAGCGCCAACCCATAGATAGTTCCAACTCACAGAATTACGTAATCGATTGATTGACAAGTTTATTAACAGATTGCAGAATGGGTACAGTACAGCTCAATACATACAATTGTTAAGGGGATGCAGACCAGAGAAAGACTTTCGTCTTGTTTACATCAGGGTCCCCCATTTTCAATTCATCATAACATAATGACATACATGACATACAGATAGACAGTACTCAATCAATCAATCAAATCCTTTATTTAACCAGATAAGCATCATTGAGATTAAAATCTTTTTCAAGAGCGATCTGGCCAAGCAAGGCAGCAGAAAGTTTCAACATAAAAAAGAACATCACAATAAAATACAGATAAAACATTTACATCAAGCTCCAATTTCAAGTACTGCTACATCTATACATTTATGACATATAAGATTTGCAAATACAGTACCGTTTGTGATACAAAAGTGTCCAGAAAAAGAGTGTATATACATTTGGCGTAGAAACTGTACATTGGATCCACCACAGTTGCACTCAATATTTAAATAATGTTAGTCTAAATAAATGTAGACAGAAACATAATAATTTCAAGCAGAAAACTAATCTTTCCATTAACAACGGAATTTAAACATGGTTGACATTGTTTTTGTATGTTTATATTAATTAAAGAAAGGAAAGTCTAGTGCTGCTGGCTGAGCATATTGTTTGTTTGCACTAAGTTAATTAATACTTTGACAAATGTAGCCTATATTTTTCAGTCAGTTCGGTCTTTGTGTGCCAAACATTATTTAAGGCTGTAAACACTGTGAACCTTTTATTTTATTTTTAATAAATGAGAAGCATGTTTAGATTTGAGTAATAAAAATTTACGTATATCGAACTGAAAACCGTGACCCCAAAATCGTGATACGAACCAAACCGTCCATTTTGTGAACCGTCCCACCCCTACCGTTTATCATACAAATTCAGTGCCCCCGAAATACAAAAAAAAGCCCCCGAAAATCAATTAAGGGGGCAAAAAAAGGCCTTGAAAAAAAATGTTAATTTCTAACCCTGGGCTGAGCCGATGGAAGGTACCCGACAACCACTCTACCTCCTGAGCCACTGTCGCCCCCTAATGCCATATTTTGGTTGTAGCATTTATTATTTTACCCAGGGACAGTGCACATTAATCAGCATCTTCAGTTTCCACATCAATGTATAAATGTGCTAGAGTTAGCTAATGAGCTAGTTCATCTGTAGTCCCTGCCTAACATTGCATAGTAGACAGTATGGTCGTAGTCATTCTGGCCAGCAGCATAACTAGTAAGAATAGGTAAGGGATATGTACAGATGTATAGTATCTATCTACAGATATGTAAACAGATATGTATAGGCAGGTGGATAGATATGGTAAGAATATACATATATACAGCATTATTGTACATGCCATCATACAGAGGACAGGTTTACTGCATGAGAACTGATTGTGGCTCGGATAAGAAGGTAAACTTGCAAATGAGAAAACAGTTGACAGCTGGTTCTAGTTAAAGGGGCACGTCACCAAAAAACAATATGTATTTCAAATTCACATCATTTATCTCACGACGCACACGTGCAAAAAAAGGAACAGTTGTACACAAATTAATTTAGTTTGACAGTTAAGAGTTTGAATTACAGCCACCGGTGATGTCATCATCATCATCAGGGACATTGAATCCCTGTGTTGTGTTAATTACAGCTGCATGAAATTATGTTTGTAGGGACTCTGCTGCCATATCATGTCATGGAGCTGTAATTACCACAACACAGGGCTTCAATGTCCAAAATGACAAAACTGGTGACCTAAATTCAAACTCATTTACTCTCAATAACTGTCAAACTAAATGAAAGTGTGCAAAACAGTTCCGTTTGGGATGTTTGTGTGGATTGTGTGGCCCATTTAACGCTAGCCAACTAAGGCCCAGACAAGATACATCTTTTACTTGAGTCAGTTTGACAGTTAATAACCAGCTAAACTGGTATGAAGACATGCTAGTCAGCTTGTCTCAGTGGCGTTGTTGACATTTGACTAAACCCAGACTATTTCCAAATGTAGCATATTGAATATATATATATACACACACGTCACAGAGCAGGTAATTTCACAACCGTTAAGATATACACCTATATATTTGCTCCATCTCTCCACGCGAATGTCTCCCTTAGAGTTAAACATATTTTCAACACCGCGTTGGTCGCCGCCTAGAGGAGCGCAGCGGCGCCTGTTCCGCCTCCTCGCCGCGTCTCTCATTGACTTCGTATGCACGCGCGCCGCGCTCTAAACTTCGCCGCGCGTCCTATTTGTACAGACAAGAGATTCCTCCCACATTGGAAGTTCCATTCCTGTTACGATAGTTGGCGCGTGTTAGATTAAGCTTGTTCGTGGGCGCGGTACACACAATATCACAGTTGTTATACAGTTGAGATATATCTGTCCGTTAGACTCACCTGTGATAACAGCCACGACGACGAGCCCGGCGGAGAAGTTAAAAGACGTTGCGAGAGACTGGCTGCTAGTGGTTAACAGTTAGCTTAGCTTAGCTTCTCCTTCTTCTTCCTGTTGTGTAACAAAACGCTACCGGCTTCCGTTCTTTAATGCCAGCTCATCCAATAATATGATTGGACAGCAGGAGGAGGAAGTGGGAGGGGCCGAGAAAGACGTATTTGCCATCATCATTAGAGCGTCTCTGTTGATTGATTGTAATTAGCAGATTGAAAATTGTATTAGCAGATTGCAGAATGGGTACAATACAGTACAGCTCAATACACACAATTGTTAAGGGTATGCAGACCAGAGAAAGACTTTCGTCTTGTTTACATCAGGGTCCCCCATTTTCAATTCATCATAACATGACATACATGACATACAGATAGACAGTACTGCTACATCTATACATTTATGACATACCAGATTTACAAATACAGTACTGTTTGTGATACAAAAATAGTAAAAAAAAGAAGAAGAGTATATACATTTGACGAAGAAACTGTACATTGTAGGAGGTGGGGGGGGGGGGGGGGGGGGGTTGGGTAGGTGGGGTGGGGGGGGGGGACTGTGAGGTTTTGGTCCGCTCCCTGCCACACGCTCCGTTCCTTTAAGGTACTATGTGATTAATGCATTCCCCGCCACGCACTCCGTTCCTTTAAGGTGCCGTGTTTGATTGGTGCTTTCCCCGCCACACGCTTTTGGAGCAAGTATCAATCTCATCCCACAGCTGTCACAGCTTGTAATTAGCGCCCCTGAAGGCTTTATATGCTCAGACCCCCTTACTATCGATGTTGGGTCGTTTTGAATTACACCTGCATATACCTGCCCTCCCCGTTGCTGTTGCTGTCTTTATGCTCTCCAGGATCTTTTGTGGAGAACTGCTGTGGAGAACCTGGTTCCCCGTTCGGAGCTACGCCTCATAATCTGCCCGCTTCTCGCGTTGCGCTCTGGTGAGTTTTTGGAAACTGTCTTTTGGATTATCAGTTTTTTGTGTGTTTGGTGAACACCGAAGAGATCCCGTTTTTGTTTGTACTGGACTCACCTAAGTTTTGTGTTAGATTAACACTGAAGATACTGTATTGTTTTTTCTCTGGACTCTGCTAACTTTTTTTTTTTTAATTTTTTTTTATTATTGCAAAACAAAACTTATTAAAAGTCAGTACTCAACACACAATGTATAATGAAACTTTCAGTAAAGGTGGTTAAATATATGCAAGTACAGAAACAGGATAAAACAAAAATAGTCAATAATAACATTTTAACCGTATACAGTGTATATCCAGCGAAGTTACAATTATATAAATGTTAGTATATAATATACCCCTAATACCTATTTTCTAAAACCCTACACACATATGCT
The DNA here is from genome assembly GCF_963971535.1 of Notolepis coatsorum. NCBI lineage: Eukaryota > Metazoa > Chordata > Actinopteri > Aulopiformes > Paralepididae > Notolepis > Notolepis coatsorum. Next base: position 34,724,759 of record NC_140181.1, on the reverse strand, counting down.
CCAGCTCAAACCCCCCCCTCCCGGACCCCCTCTTGGATAGTACCTCCATTATCCCTCACTCCTAACCAGACATCACCATTATAGGCTAGCTTTTATTCTCTCCACCACTTCTAACCACATTGACATTTTGGATTCATTGAGCCCCAGAATTCTTGCTGTAGATATTTCTTGATATATCACATCGAGATATGTAAGAAACCACACTTTCCGGCACATTTTTTCCGGTTGAAACCAACGTGATGCGATCAGTTTTTTAGCTACTGTGATACCCGATAAAACCAATCTTTTTAGTTGTGGATTCACTGCAAACTCAAAAACATCATTCAATAGCAATACCGCGGGGTGTACAGGTATATTCCAAAATACGAGTATTGATAATTGTTGGGACACATCTTTCCAGAATGCCTTAACTGGTGGGCAGTCCCAATACATGTGCATAAATGTTCCTTCGTCCCCATTTGTACATTGGGAGCATTTGGAGTCTTGTATAAGCCCCATTTTGCACAGCCTTATAGGAGTCAAGTATGTCCTGTGAATATAGTTCAGATTGATTTGTTGATGATCCGGGTTCCTTGATGTAAGTCGGACATTTGCCCAGGCTCCTTGCCAATCAAAGTCATTTTCCAGGTCTGGTATATCCCTCCTCCAGACATTGTCTAGTTGAAGGGTTTCATACGAGGACGTTAGTAATTGATAATAAAAACCTGATACAAAACCTCCCAATGTATCTCTTTCATAGAAAAATTTGTGGTATCTGTGGTGTTCAATTGGTATGTGTAATGGAACACCGTGAGATCTCATACAAAGTCGTAACTGTATGTAAAAAAGCCATGTGGACTCGGTGAGGTTAAACTTTATGCATATTTCGACATAACTACAGAGGCCCTTGTTATTAAAAATATCCCCTAATGAGTGTATGCCTCTTTCTTCCCATATAGGGAATCTTATAGGTCGTTTTCCCATTAAGAGAGCATTGTTATTGAATATGGGAGTGTGATTATGCCATACTTGAGGGTTAGGAAATTTCCTTTGTGTTTCCCGCCATGTCCTGATTGCATGGGTTATTATTGGGCCAAATTCTCGCTCATAATGCTTGATTGAAAGTTTAGTGTATGCTATGTCTTTCAATCTCTGTGGGGCTACTATGTTTTCTTCTAATTTTCTCCAAGATACCAAAGCCTCGGGGTCAAACCATATCTTCTTCAATGGTCTTAATGTGAAGGCATTAAAATATTGTAAAAAATCTGGGACTGCCATGCCACCGTCTGCTTTATTTCTCTGTGCGGTGGATCTTTTTATGCGAGGTGGTTTGTTATTCCAAATAAATTTGTATGTGGAGGTTTGTAATCTTTTCCAGTAGCCCTCTGGAGGAGGTAACGGAAGCATTGAGCTGAAGAAATTGATTCTTGGTAATACATCCATCTTAACTATTGATACCCTTGCCTGTACTGAGTTTTTAAGTTTTGCCCACCTGTCCAGGTCGTCCTTGATTTTGTTCTGTATTTTTGTGTAATTGTGCTTCACCGTTTGTCTTATGGTGGGAAATATTTCCACACCCAAGCATCTGAAATGTTTGACCATGGGTATCGCACCTGGGAGGGTTGTCTCTTTTTTTGCACTGGTGTTAAGAGGAAGAAAAGCCGACTTAGGCCAATTTATTTTAAATCCCGATAAATCACCAAAGTTCTCTATCAACTTGAGTATAAGCGGCAATGTGTTGTTGGGGTTTTGCATGAACAATATTACGTCGTCCGCATATAAACTAATTTTATGATGTGTGCCCTTGATTACTATTGGTTCTATGTGTTGGGATTGTCTTATAAATTGTGCTAAAGGTTCTAATGATAGATCGAATAGTCCGGGACTAAGAGGGCAACCTTGTCTGGCTGAGCGTGATACCGGAAAGATATCGGAGATGAATGTGCCTGTTGTAATCCTGGCCGATGGGTCCTTGTATAGTACTTTAATCATATCAATGAAACCTTTTCCTAACCCCATCCTTTCCAATACTGCCCATAGAAACGACCATTCCAACCTGTCAAATGCTTTCATAGCATCCAGGGATAGTATCGCCTTAGGTGTGATGTCCTCTTTGTCTGTATCTAGTACGTGCAGTATTCGCCTTATGTTATCATTGATCAGGCGACCTTTTATGAAGCCTGTTTGGTCCGGATGAACTAAAGACGTCATATGCTTTTGCAATCTGATGGCTAATATCTTAGAGTACAGTTTGACATCGGTTCCGAGGAGGCTTAAAGGACGGTAACTACCGCACTCAGTGGGGTCTTTGTCTTTTTTGTGAAGAACTGAAATGAGTGCGGTATTTTGGTGTTCAATGAAGCTTCCCTCTTTGACTGAGTATAAGATCATATTTAGTAATAAGGGTCCAAATATGTCCCAGCAAGAAATGTACATTTCTGATGGGATACCGTCAATTCCCGGAGCTTTGCCGTTTTTCATTCCGGATATGGCCTTCTTGAGTTCTTCTAATGTGATCGGTACTTCTAACTGTTTAGCGTCTTCATCCGTAAGTTTAGGGAGAGTAATTTGATTAAGATATGTGTCTAATTTGTCTTGATCAAAGGTCGTTTCTGAGTTATATAAATCGGAGTAGAATTCTTTGAATGTATCGTTTATTATTTTGGGTTCTGTTACTAGAGCTTGTTGTTTCCTAATGGCAGTTATATCTGCAAATTTTGCATTAATTCTTAGTCGCATGGCTAATAGGTGACTAGGTTTAGAACCTTGGAAGTACTGCTGTTGTCTAGTGCTGCGTATTTGCAATTCCGATTTTTGTCTGTACATTGCTTTGATCTCTGTCTTTAGAATGTTAACTTGGTTATCTAGTCTAGTAGAGTTGTTGTATTTTAAAGAATTAAAAAGCGTTGAGTAAAGCGTTTCCATTTCAGACAGTTTTGTGTTTTGATTTTTGCGCAATATGGAGGTAAATCTATCCGAGAAATCCTTGATCATATTCTTTACCGACATCCATAATATTCTGGGATCTTGCACCGAGTTAGCATTATCTTGTAGGAATACTGTGAGAGCTTCTTTAATTTGTGTAATGAATTCCTTGTTGTTAAGCAGCATCGAATTAAAACGCCATCTTGGGGCCCGGGTAGATAGTGTACCAAATGTTGCTTTCAGGATTAAGTAGCAGTGATCTGATAGCGCATTGGGTGTCATTTCCACTTCATATTTATCAAATATTCTCGGGGATGCAAATAGACTTCCGGTTTAGCTGCAATATGTAGCGCACGCAATTGGTTACAGCTCCGCTCCCGTTATCGTTAATTTCGTTTAAAAACCTTATTTGGACAATACCAAAAGAGATTAGACCACATCGTATGTATTGATAAGACCCTCTACTAACTATATCAAAAAGACAACATGGATAAGGATAAGAGAAAGGGTGGAAGGAAACAAGACACAGCAATTCTAACGGCGCCGATTGAAACACGCTCAAGGAAAATAACAGGCGACGCTGTGGCAGATCCGTTGGGGACAAGCCCCGACGCGGGGAATATAGAGGAGAATACACAGGGACCAAGGACAACTGGCCCCGAGATGGAGACAATAGATGACAACATAACAGGAACATCAGAAAAAAGTACCGTGAAGGAAAAAGCAGGCGATTTTGAGAAGATAATAGCAAAAACATCCATCGGATCCCTCACTGCTCCAATAACATCAACTGACACAAGCAGTTCAGTTGCACAGCCCGACTTCAACTCTCTGACTATCCTGATAAAAGAACAGATGGTCGCTTTCAAAGCACACGTAGAAGAACAGTTGGTCGCACACGCTGAACACATCGATACTAAATTCGAAGAGGTTATGAGAGCGGTCGCTTTGCAGTCCGTGCGAATCACGACAGTGGAGATTTCGGTGACAGAAAACACAAAAGCAGTCAAAGCGAACGAAGGTGGCTTGACAGAGATGGGAGAAGAGATGGAAAGAGCTAAAGAGGAATATCGGAGGGAAATAAAATTGCTTAAAAACGAAGTGATGGAGAGGCAACTAGAAACCCATCGTTACCACAGGCGGAATAACATCCGCATTGTAGGGCTTGATGAAGCAGTGAACTGCGAAGACATCAACTTTCCAAAAGAGTTATCAACGATTTTGGAAAACTCCGATCCAAACAAAGTGCCAGAAGTGGAACAAGTTTACAGAATTGGTTCCCAGGGGCAAAGTATCAACGGGCCGAGAGTCATCATTGTCACTCTGCGGAAAACTACAACAAGGGATGACATCATCAAATATGCTCGCAACCAACGTGGGAAGCTGAAGTATGGTGATAAACCAATATTTATCTACGAAGATTTGAGCAGAGAGGCCATCATCCGACGTCAACCATACAAAGATGTGATGCAAAAGCTGTACAAAGCCGGCTACAAGCCAAGGCTAGCATATCCGGCGCTGTTATCATTCTTGGGCAATAACGGCCGCAGGTCAGGTCCATATACACCCTTTGAAGCTGAGGATTTCCTGAATCAAAATGCAGCAAATAACCCAAAGCATGACGAAAATGCCGGAATCAGTTAAGCCTCTCTCTAAATATATACCAGTGTTGGAATGACTTTATTGTGTTCATCAATGAGGTCATTCCACCAGTGTTGGAATGACATTGTTGTGTTCATCAAAGTAGCAAACGATATGCAAGTCGTCTATAACAAAGTGTACTGTGTATAATACGATTCATAATACATTATAATTTCAGTCTCTGGTCTCTGAGGGGACAAATAAATATCAATGCAAAAAGATCTATCTGGAATATTCTGGGTTTATCGCTCAAATGCCCTGGGTCTCTTAGATCATTCTGGAATGTAAAATAGTCTAGGCACTAGTATATTCTACAACCTTCTAGAATATAAGGCACCATGACAACGAAGCATACAACTCTAACAATAACATTCGGTGTGCATACACATAGCAGATAATAAATTAAATGAAGTGCAATCAGTCCTTAATAATACTTTAAAATTAACCACACATAAACGTATGAGCACAGCAAGGTTATTCTAACAATTTAAGTAATCACTCCATTAAAGGCACATTGAAGCGCTAAAAGGCGCTGCTTTTCTATCTTATCTAATCAGTTAAATCGGTTCTAGTGGCTTCTCCACGTTGATAATTATTTATCTCTTATTCCTTATCTATATCTTTCCATTGATTTTTATTTTATTTAATTTTTTCTTCTCATTACTCTATATTTTTTAAATATATTTTAACTTACATTGTTCTTTTCCAATGTTCTTCACATTAAGGTGTCAATATTACTCTATATTTTTTAAATATATTTTAACTTACATTATTCTTTTCCAATGTTCTTCACATTAAGGTGTCAATATTGCTCTACAATCTTTTCCTTTTTTTTCCCCCACACGTTGGTGGAGGGTTCAAAGGAATATGTCGATAAAGGTTTATTCTCTTTTTTTTATTTTATTTTTTATTTTTATCTTTAGGTTATTTATCACAATACTTCATTACAGTAAGGGAAGGTGCAAGACCAAAAGCGACATTCTATTGCAATAGAATGGAAATGTTAGATCCTATGGCAATGAGCATAGGAAAATTAGGATTACAATGCTCAGCTTGGGCAATCCGGTGGACCATGGGAGAAAGTCAATCGCGGAGGATGTGTTCTTGGAACACAGGCATGTTCGACTTTCTGGGTGAGGGGAAAATAGGGGATTTTTATTTGTATATATATATGTTTTTAAGCTCAGCTCTCAACGGGACCTCATTAATTGGATGTGCATCTATTGTAGCTTCATACTCCAGAAACATTACCAAAAACTACACGAAAACATGCATAGACTATGGCTAGTTTGAATATAATGGTATGGAACACCGGTGGGATAAACAAACAACACAAGCGCAAAAGCGTGCTTACACTGATGAAAAAAGAACATGTGGACGTGGCTCTATTAAGCGAAACGCACATTTTAGAGGGAGACATAAATACGTTAGCGGATAACATATACCATAATATTAGTCACTCTTCTTATGCTACGAGAACTAGAGGGGTAGCCATAGTCGTCAGACGCAAATTAAATATCGAATTGAAAGGGGTATGGTCGGATGCTGAGGGGCGCATAACTATAGCTAGGATTATACACAATAACAGGAAAATTGCATTGGCAGCGGTATATGCCCCGAATTTGTACGAAGTGGGTTTCTTCACTTCACTAACAGGAGAAATGTTAAACCATCCCGAGTACTCATATATAATAGGTGCGGATTTTAATGCCATTTGGAACCCAAGGATGGACAAAACTTACCCTTCCTTCTCCAGCGAACAAAAGAATTCATCTAAAGCATTAAAAGATTGGTCGAAATCAACAGGAGTAACTGATTTATGGCGTTCACTTAACCCCATGACCCGCAAGTACTCCTGTCGTTCGGCGAGACACAACACACTATCCAGAATGGACTCTGCTAACTTGTGTGTGGTACACCGAAGATCAAGTCACTTGGATTTATACTGGATCAGTCACCTCTCTGCCTCTGTGTGTGCGCTGGGCTAACTCTGATTTCTCTCTCTCTCCGTTTCCACCGGGAGTGAAAGCTGGGAGGATCTGCAGAGCCGCTTCAACGTCACTAGCCAATTCCTCACCACTACCTACTGGGAGTATCTGCAGAGCCGCAACAATCTTCACATGCCAGATTCCCCGTTTGTTCGATTGCTGCACTTCATTCCATCTTGTGACTCTGTAAATAAATACGCCCTTGCTTTGGCTAACTCTGAACTTCCTCTCTGTGCCGTTGCGTTTGAGGTCGGTTACAAACCCTAACATTACGACCCAACCATGACGACCTCAGCCGACACAGAAAGGGTCAGAACAGCGTTGGCAGTCCAGATAGAGTTAACCAACGACCACAGCCTACAGCTAGGTGCGGCTGCGGCTGCTGTACAGGAGCTCCAAGAGCAGGTCCTGCCTATTCAGGGGTCCCTTGGCTCTCTGGATAGCCAGCAGTCTAATATTCTCCTCCAATTACAAGCGCTGAGTGAAACCGTTAACACCTTGCTTGTAACCCCACTTACTTCAGGAGCCTCGGCCGGAGCATCACCCGCAGCCCTGGCAGGCCCCGCGCCTCCCGATCCCGCACCTCGGGAGCCCCGTCTCTCCGAACCACGGTTGTTCGATGGTAACTTCGAGGATTGTGCCACATTCATCATGCAATGTGAGTTGGTTTTTCGTCATCAACCCAGCCGATTCACTTCAAGGGGAGCCCAAGTGGCTTACATGACTAACTTGCTCTCAGGCCGGGCAGCCCAGTGGGTCACTGCCTCCTGGGCAATGGGGGCAGATTTCTGTTTTTCCTACCCAGACTTCGTGGCTGAGCTCCGCAGGGTTTTCCACCACCCAGCCCGTGGCCAGGACCCTGGAGCCCGGTTGGGTTCAGACTGGCGGCAACGGAGAGCGGTTGGAACGATCAAGCACTTCGTCTCACCTTCATGAGGGGGCTCAACGACGCTGTCAGGGACCAGCTCGCGACCCGTGAGGAACCTGAGTCCCTCGAGGACCTGTTCAGCCTCGCCATTCGCATCGACGGACACCTCCAGGAGAGAAGACGTGAGAGAACCCGACAGGGGCCTCCAGAGGTACTCCAGACCCCCCGTACTCGTGACGGTACTGCGGGCCGCCCTGCTCCCAACACGACTGGTGGCACTTTTCCCTCCCGTTCGGTGCCCGGGGAGGAACCCATGCAGCTGGGACGTTCTCATCTTAGCCAAGCTGAACGGGAGGCGAGGTTCAGGTCCGGCCTTTGCCTCTACTGCGGTCGGGATGGACACCGTATCGCCAACTGCCCCACCCGGCCAAAAGACCAGGCTCGCCGGGACCCCGGGAGATCCTGGTGAGCCGTTTTTCTCGTTCCCAGAGCCGTGCACCACCTAGCCGTCTGATGAGCGTCACCCTGGCCTGGGCGGACCAACGGGCCACGGTGGAGGCACTCATTGACTCGGGGGCTGACGAGAGTTTCCTAGACTTCGAGTTTGCTACCCGGGCCAACATTCCACTTGAGGACCTAGTGAGGCCATTGGAGGTATTCGCATTGGACCAACACCGCCTGGCTGACATCACTCAACGCACCTGCCCTGTCCTGCTCACCATTGCTGGTAACCACGTTGAGAGACTCCAGTTTTTTATCACCAGATCCCCTCTTGTCCCAGTAGTCCTGGGCCGGCCCTGGCTCGCGCTGCACGAGCCCCACATCGCCTGGTCCTCCGGTACCATCAGGGGGTGGAGCTCCTCCTGTCATGCCCAGTGTCTTCAGGCGGCGTCCTGTCTCTCGCCCCGGAGATCCGTTTGTGAGCCGCCTCCGGACCTCTCGACCATACCCCCCGAGTACCACAACCTCATGGAGGTTTTCAGTAAGTCCAGGGCTCAGGCCCTTCCGCCTCACCGGCCTTACGACTGTGCCATCGACCTCCGCTCAGGGGCTCCCCTTCCTGGCAGCCGCCTCTACAGTCTGACCGTCCCTGAGAAGGCAGCGATGGATCAATACATCTCTGAGTCCTTGGAAGCAGGACTCATTCGGCCTTCCTCCTCTCCTGTGGCGGCCGGCTTCTTCTTTGTTGGGAAGAAGGACGGAGACCTTCGACCCTGCATCGACTATCGCCAGCTCAACGAGATCACCATTAAGAACAAGTACCCTCTTCCTCTCATGAACTCCACCTTCGAGCCTCTCACCCAGGCTACCGTCTTTACCAAGCTGGACCTCCGGAGTGCCTACCATCTAGTCCGTATCCGAGAGGGCGATGAGTGGAAGACCGCCTTCAAGACTCCCAGGGGCCACTACGAGTACCTGGTTATGCCGTTCGGCCTCACCAACGCTCCGGCGGTATTCCAGGCGCTCATGAACGACATCCTTCGTGACATGCTGGAGGTGTTTGTGGTAGTATACCTAGACGACATCCTCATCTTCTCCAAGACCCTCGAGGAACACATCCAGCATGTCCGGCGTGTGCTGGAGCGCCTCCTCCACAATCGGCTCTTCGTCAAGGCGGAGAAGTGCCGATTCCACTCCGACTCCGTCGATTACCTGGGCTTCATCGTGGAGAGAGGCTTGACCCGAGCTGATCCTCGCAAGATCCGGGCCGTGGAGGAGTGGCCGGAACCCACCTCTCGGAGGGAGTTACAGAGCTTCCTCGGGTTCGCCAACATCTACCGAAGGTTCATCCGGAACTACAGTCAAGTGGCGGAACCGCTTACCAGGCTGACCTCTCCCGCCCTGCCGTTCGACTGGTCCCCAGCGGCGTGTGCTGCGTTCCGCTCCCTCAAGAAGAGGTTCACTTCCGCCCCGATCTTGCTCCATCCAGACCCCAAGAGACAGTTCATCGTAGAGGTGGACGCCTCGGATACTGGACTGGGAGCTATCTTATCCCAGCGGTCGGCAACAGACCAGAAGGTACATCCGTGCGCCTTCTACTCGCGTCGTTTCCTCCCTGCCGAGAGGAACTATGACATCGGCAATCGGGAGCTGCTGACGGTCGTGGCTGCCTTGGAGGAGTGGCGTCATTGGCTAGAGGGGGCCGAGGAGCCATTTACCATTTGGACGGACCACAAGAACCTGACGTACATCCGTGCTTCCAAGCGCCTCAATGGCCGGCAGGCAAGATGGGCCAGCTTCCTCAGTCGGTTCGACTTCTCGCTGACGTTTCGCCCTGGTTCCCGCAACACGAAGGCCGACTCCCTGTCCCGGTTACACTCCAAGGGGGCTCCAACCACTGAGGACCCGACTCCCATCCTCCCTGAGGCCAGGGTGGTAGGAGTAGTCACCTTGGGCATCGAGGGGGTGGTAAGGCGTGCCCTACGCTTCCATCGCGCTCCAGGCAATGTACCGGTTCATCGTCTCTTCGTCCCCGACTCGGTCCGGTCCCGGGTCCTCCAGTGGGGCCATACCAGCCGGTTCGCCTGCCACCTAGGCGTTCATCGCACGTTCTCCTTCCTGGCTCGTCGATTCTGGTGGCCCACCATGAGGAACGACGTCAAGGAGTTCGTACTGGCCTGCGCAGTCTGCGCCCGCAGCAAGGCCTCCCACCAGGCACCCTCCGGGCTATTGCAGCCGCTTCCCATTCCGAGCCGTCCTTGGTCACATGTGGCGCTGGACTTCGTCACGGGTCTTCCTTCTTCCCAGGGGAACACGTGCCTACTGACCGTGGTGGATCGGTTCAGCAAGGGGGTTCACCTCGTGGCCCTTCCCAAGCTTCCCTCGGCGGCCGAGACAGCGGACCTCCTGACACGCCACGTGTTTCGCCTCCATGGTTTTCCCCAGGACGTCGTCTTGGACCGGGGGCCCCAGTTCACTTCCCAGGTATGGCGGGCTTTTTGCAAGGGATTGGGGGCAACGGTCAGTCTTTCCTCTGGTTATCATCCCCAGACTAACGGACAAACGGAGAGGATGAACCAGAGTGTGGAGTCTGCTCTTCGGTGTGTGGCTGCCGAGAGACCAGCTTCTTGGAGCCGTTTCCTTCCCTGGGTCGAGTACTCCATCAACTCCATGGTCAGTTCCGCCACCGGCCTCTCACCCTTTGAGGTATCCCTGGGCTACCAACCCCCTCTTTTCCCTGCACAGGAGTCTGAGGTGGCAGTTCCCTCCGTTCAGGACCACCTCGACCGGTGCCGTCGGGTCTGGGAGATCACCAGGACCGCGCTGCTCCGGTCATCGGAGCGTGCCAGTCGTGCGGCTGACCGACGCCGGGTTCCTGCGCCGACGTACCACCCTGGGCAGAGGGTGTGGCTTTCCGCAAGGGACCTTCCACTTCGGTCCTCGGCCAAGAAGCTTAACCCCCGGTTCGTCGGTCCTTTTGAGGTTCTGAAGGTACTCAGTCCGGCGGCGGTGAGTCTTAAGCTTCCTGCGTCCATGCACATTCACCCCGTTTTCCATGTGTCCCGGGTTAAGCCTGTCTCTCTCAGTCCCCTGATGCCTCCTGCTCCAGAACCACCTCCTCCCGAGATGGTGGACGGTCACCCCCAGTGGCAGGTCCGCCGGTTGATGGGCGTTCGACGGCGGGGTCAGGGGTTCCAGTACCTGGTGGACTGGGAGGGGTACGGTCCGGAAGAACGGAGCTGGGTCTCCCGCCAGCTCATCGTGGATCCCGGCCTGATCACCGACTTCCATCGTGCCCATCCGGGCGAGCCGGGTCGGGCTGATCACCGGGTGGCTCCCGTGGAGGGGGGGGTACTGTGAGGTTTTGGTCCGCTCCCTGCCACACGCTCCGTTCCTTTAAGGTACTATGTGATTAATGCATTCCCCGCCACGCGCTCCGTTCCTTTAAGGTGCCGTGTTTGATTGGTGCTTTCCCCGCCACATGCTTTTGGAGCAAGTATCAATCTCATCCCGCAGCTGTCACAGCTTGTAATTAGCGCCCCTGAAGGCTTTATATGCTCAGACCCCCTTACTATCGATGTTGGGTCGTTTTGAATTACACCTGCATATACCTGCCCTCCCCGTCGCTGTTGCTGTCTTTATGCTCACCAGGATCTTTTGTGGAGAACTGCTGTGGAGAACCTGGTTCCCCGTTCGGAGCTACGCCTCGTAATCTGCCCGCTTCTCGCGTTGCGCTCTGGTGAGTTTTTGGAAACTGTCTTTTGGATTATCAGTTTTTTGTGTGTTTGATGAACACCGAAGAGATCCCGTTTTTGTTTGTACTGGACTCACCTAAGTTTTGTGTTAGATTAACACTGAAGATACCGTATTGTTTTTTCTCTGGACTCTGCTAACTTGTGTGTGGTACACCGAAGATCAAGTCACTTGGATTTATACTGGATCAGTCACCTCTCTGCCTCTGTGTGTGCGCTGGGCTAACTCTGATTTCTCTCTCTCTCCGTTTCCACCGGGAGTGAAAGCTGGGAGGATCTGCAGAGCCGCTTCAACGTCACTAGCCAATTCCTCACCACTACCTACTGGGAGTATCTGCAGAGCCGCAACAATCTTCACATGCCAGATTCCCCGTTTGTTCGATTGCTGCACTTCATTCTATCTTGTGACTCTGTAAATAAATACGCCCTTGCTTTGGCTAACTCTGAACTTCCTCTCTGTGCCGTTGCGTTTGAGGTCGGTTACAAACCCTAACAGGGACAGTACATTGGAGGTGGTTGGGTGGGGGGAATGGGTAGGCGGGGGGGGGGGGTTAACTGTACATTGGATTATCGACAAAACCTTACTAGGTCCAAGAAGAGGGTCTCGTGTATTACTGGGTTAGGACATTTACTGTACATTGGAGGGGGGGTTGGGTTAGGGTATTTACAGGGGCCAGTTTCGAATTGCAGTCTCCCGTAGGTGCTCCTTGAGAGTGGTTTTAAAAGTGGGTAGTGATTCACATTCCTTTACAGCTGTGGGTAGGGTGTTCCACATCGATATGGCATAATTGCGAAACGTGTTTAGTCCCTTGTTTGAGCCGAATCTGGGTTTAACATGATTTGTTGAGCTCCCTCTGGTGTTGTCGTCGTGGTATTCACTGACCTTTGGGAAGTATTTTGACATGGGTACCTTAGTCCTATAGTGTATCTTGTAGACCAGGCCCATTGCAAGTTGCTGTACTCTGTCGTCTCTAAGCCATCCTAGGTAGTCAAAGTGGGCAGGGGTGAGGTGGGTTCTAGGAGTAAGGTCAAGTAGTAGTCTGACCAGAGGTGCTTTGGTACCATGAGGTGCAAGCATAGTCGTAGTACCCATGAATGAGTGCTCCTGCCAGAGTCTTCAGGGTATTCTTGTTTACCAGAGAGGAGATCCGGTACAAGAATCTAGTTCGTTGGTTGACTTTTTTTTATTACATTGGATGCCATTTTGTCACAGGAAAGATTTGCCTCTAGGATGGAACCTAGGTATGTAATTTCATCTTTCCTTGTGACAATAGTGTCACCCACTGTAACTGAGAAGCCGTCGGTCTTGCTGAGTTTGTTATTTGATCCGAAGAGAATGGACTCTGTTTTACCCAGGTGTAATGATAGTTTGTTATCAGCGAGCCAGGTGCAGATTCTGCCGAGTTCTGAGCTGAGGGTTTGTTCAACCTGTAACTTGTTCTTGTCAGAGACCAGCAGGGCTGAGTGTCCGAGAACAAGAACAAGTTGCAGTCACAAGCTGACGACATGTCATTTGCATAAATTAGGAACAGTAGCGGTCCTAGTATGCTTCCTTGTGGAACACCACAGCTCACTGTGAGGGGGGGGGGGTAGAGTACCATTTACCTCCACCATCTGTTCTCTCCCCTCAAGGTAGGATTGCATCCAGCTCACTGATAAACTATCAAAACCAATTGCTTTTAGCTTGTCAATCAGAATGGAGTGATTGACAGTGTCGAAGGCCTTTTGTAGGTCCAGCATGACCATGTCGCAGTATTTGCCCGCGTCCACCTCTTGTTTGATGTGTTCGTTCAAATAGAGAAGGCATGTGTCAGTGGAGTGGGATGTTCTGAAGCCAGATTGGAATTCGTAGATTAGATTTTTATCCGTAAGGTACTTTTCGACCTGTTCGTATACTATTTTTTCCATGACTTTCGAGATGGATGTAAGGATAGAAACAGGGCGGTAGTTGCCTGGGTCTAATTTGCTGCCCTTTTTGTGCAGGGGTGTTACTCTCGCTATTTTGAAGTCCTTGGGGACGTGTCCCTGTTTTGTGGAGAGGTTTATTTTTATTTTTTTTAAACTTTGGCCATTCCCCTGGCTCTTTTATGTGTTTATCACATTTATACTGGTCAAGGATGACCGACAGAAACAGGCTGAAAGGGTTCAGATGGGGGGGAAGACACTCTGGGAAAGGCACGGCTGCAGTCGGGATTCGAACTCGCTAAGCCCCAGATCCGTGACGAGCACGGTTGTCCACGGCGCTGAAATAGCGCTCGCGGTACGTGGTGAGCTACTGGAGCTCCCATGGAGAGGTTTATTATGTGTGTGATGACTGGGGTGATGGCGGCTGCTAACAAGACAAACTGGTTCTAGGTTAAGTGGACTACACACACACATCGTCCCAGATTGATGGATGACTCACACACCCTCACACATCAGAAACCCACGCAGACAGAGACCAAACCGGTTTACCTAGGTAGGGATGGCAAATCATATCACAACTCGTATCCAGCGTCTACTTTCTTGCCGTGAAATTGGTCATTCTATCATCGTTGTTTACAAAGTCATAGCTGATTTGTAACTTCAAGACTAAACTGGAACTGTTTGGGCACATGGATGTTGCTTATGTTTGGCGAAGAAATGGAGAGCCCTTCAACCCTAAGAACACAGTTCTCACAGTTAAACATGGTGGTGGAGCGTCATTATGTGCGGCTGTTTTGCAGCCTCAATACACAGCTTTGTTCGGGTGCATGGCATCATGAAAAAAGAAAATGATGTTGACATTTTGACGGATAATATGAAGATGTCTAGGCTTAGGTTGTCGCAACAAGACAATGACCCAAAGCATAGATCAAAGTTGGTTCAACAGTTCCTAAAGGACACCAAAACCAAGGTCCTGGAGTGGCCTGCACACATCATATCTTAATCCTATTGAGAATCTCTGGCAGGTGCTCAAAGTGAATGTCCATGCTCGGAAACCACGCAATTTGGATCAACTGGAACAATTTGCAATGGGCCAAAATCCCTCAAGAGACCTGTGCCAACCTAGTTTAAGAACTACTCTAAAGAACCTTTAAGAGGTTGTCATCAGTTGTGGCTCAGAAAGGGTACACTATTGACTATTAATGGCCAGGGGGCTAATCATTTTGGATGTGTAATTTTTGCCGTTTCTTGTTGTGCATCGATAAATTATCCTAATCAAACTTAGTGGACATTTTGTCCTTATTATTTTTGGAAACAAATACACTTTAAACACTTGTTGTTAATGGTAATTTTCATGGAGAAATCAAGGGTTTTGTTTGATTTCACAAGAGGGTCTGAGGCAGTCAGAAGATGTAGAGCGTGTTGTTAGAGACCATTGACCGGAGGTAAGCGGGAACCGTTCCCCTTTTTCCTTAACATATTGAATAAATAATAGTATTGTTCAACCCCATAATTTTTTTGTCTCTTTTATAAATAATAAAAAAAAAGTTAAATAATTTACTTTCACAGCGCTCTTGTTTATTCACTTGTTTATTCAAGATTCAATAGCCCTTTTCAGGGCTACCCTGCCGGAGAGCCTCTGGCATCTTACCACCCAGCGACTCAGTGATTGTCTTTCCCCGGTTGCCAGCGTCTCCCAGACGAGGAGGGCATCAGGTCTTCGGGGTGCCTTCACTGGAGGGATCCCAGCAGGCAAGGCTGTCTTGGATCCGGAGGATACCGAGACCCTTGCCTACTGCCTAGGCCTGGCGCTTTCTTACCCAGGTGCAGCCTATAGCGGCTGGGAATGTTACTGTGGCTTTCGTACCCAGGTGCAGCCTATAGCGGCTGGGAACTGTACATTGATCAGAGTGCCCCCCCCCCCCCCCCCCCATCTGACATCAGCAGGCACCTATTTGTAATACGTACACATTGTACATAAGACTTGGGCTGTCATGAGATATTTATTATTATCTGCGTGAGCTGAAAGCGTAAAATTGTTTGAATATGTAATGTATGTACTTATTTGTAATACGTACAAATTGTACATAAATTACGCTGTCGCCGTGAAGCCACATACAGTGTGAGCGGCTAAACAAAAAGGACCCTGGTCATATTGGGCCACAGTGCTCATTAAAAGAACTGAGGCAGAGAAGTTAGTTTAGCCTGAAGCATTCAGAAAAAAGCATTGTCTTTAGCCATGTCAAAAAAAGCTTCAGATCACCACGCTCGCTATTCACTATTCACATCACAAAATGAACTACCCCCTCCCAAAATGTCTAATTTATATTGTAATTTTCAAAATGATGATCATTGCCCCAAGCTGTTGTCATGTAAACAATTGGGCTGTTGATGAAATCGTATTGGGTGAGGCTTGGCCATTACACTTTGTTTGTGCTGACCCCTGTGAATGCTGAGCGAAAGCCATTGATGTTGTCACCCTCCTCACACACAAGATGGTGCCCACCGTGGCTGACGTTGCGTAGTCCTCCCGACAACAACTTTGTTTTTTATTTATTATCGTCTAATTTGTATCCTAAATGCAAAGTCTGCACAGTGCGCACGCAACAGTGAGATACAACAGAGATGCACTTTTGGCATCTGCGAATGTATATATTTTCTTTTATGATCTCTATCTCTTAAACAGTACTGTATATTTGTATATTTTGTATGTCATAAATGTCTGGATGTAACAGTACTGTATATCTGTATGTCGTGTATGTCATAAATGTCGTGATTAATTGAAAATGGGGGACCCTGATGTAAACAAGACGAAAGTCTTTCTCTGGTCTGCATCCTCTTAACAATTGTGTGTATTGAGCCGTACTGTATTGTACCCATTCTGCAATCTGTTAACTCATTGACTGCCACGCTGTTTTTCCATCTTTACTCCCTGGCGCCAGCGTTATATTGACCATTTTCACGATGTTTGCGGACCCATTGTATATTCCATATTATAGCTATGGAGACAATAGTATGGCTCATTTGACAGGCACTATTTATACTCCAACAGGGACAAAACAGTTTATTTCTACATACCTTCGTTTGTGCGCTATACCACGCTAAAAACCGCCCGTTTCACAATAATCCAGCCTGGTTTTCTAGATTGTGAGATATAGAGTGTTTTGTGCGCATATGAGCAAATCTCGCGGCTGCTCACCTGAAACCTATATTATTGCCAGGTCAAAGGTAAACACGACCATATGTTTCTTCACAAAGCCATCGGGGGGGGGGGGGGGGGTCGTTTTCCGACGCTGCGATCATTACAAAAGTATGTTTTATGATGGGGTTCGGTAAAATAGACGTTACCTTTGTCAGCAGGTACTCCACTCTCGCTCCAAGTGTCTTGGATCAGAACAGGATCAATACATCCGTTGTCTTCTTCTTCATCATCTCCAATAGTTCGCTCGCTATTGCATTGCAGGCTACTATTGTGTGCTCGGGCCAGACTATACCACGGAGCCGAATAGGTTTCCTCATCGGCCGGTTTGACTATAGTATTTTTATGATTTACCAGAAGTGCTGAGTCCAACATAGTCTGGTGAAAACGCACCTTATCATCCATAATCATCATCCATATCATCCGTTTTGTCTTCTTCTTCATAATATCCAATAGTTCGCTCTAGGCGATCGCCATTGTCGAACATTAGTTGGCTGTAGTTTGCTCACTGCTGCTCGCTCCCTAGTGCTTTGGGTGCGGCCCCACACTAAACTGGCCCATACAGTTCAAAAGGTAGGCGATACTGCCACCTGTTGGGATTCGATCACCATTGCAATTATAACGTAGCCAGATGTCCCAGGCACACTCACAAAGGCCTGCGCAAGTGTTTAGAATAATAGTAATCAAAAAAAGGAAAAAGGAATGAAAAACGAGATATCTCATTTTTGGCGCTCAATGATTTAATAAAGTTTTCAATCAATTTCAATCAAAGCTCATCACGGACTTTGACTTCCTACTACGTCGTTGAGACCCCGCTAACCACAGCTGGGGAAGCCCAACAACACCACCCGTGGGAGAGGCGGACAAGGCGTATATGTGACAAGAGAGCGGGGCTACATGCTAAGCTAAAGGCTAGAGCTACACGACCACCGCTACCTAGCCTGCTGCTGAATAACGTCCGCTCTCTCGAAAACAAGATGGATGAGCTGAGAACCAGGCGTGAGATGAGAGAATGCTGTGCTTTTATTTTCACGGAAACCTGGCTGTCGGACAGCATTTCAGACTCTACCATCCAGCTTGCAACGCATTCCATCTACTGCGGGGAGTCGGGGACTGCACAGAGGCCTCAGAAAAGATGAGAGGCAGCAGCGTCTGTGTCTACGTGAACAACAGATGGTGCTTACATAGACATCATTCTCTGATCAGAACACCATTACTCCACTATATCTTACATAGACATCATTCTCTGATCAGGACACCATTACTCCACTATATCTTTACATAGACATCATTCTCTGATCACGACACCATTACTCCACTATATCTTACATAGACATCATTCTCTGATCAGAACACCATTACTCCACTATATCTTTACATAGACATCATTCTCTGATCAGAACACCATTACTCCACTATATCTTTACATAGACATCATTCTCTGATCAGAACACCATTACTCCACTATATCTTTACATAGACATCATTCTCTGATCAGAACACCATTACTCCACTATATCTTACATAGACATCATTCTCTGATCAGAACACCATTACTCCACTATATCTTACATAGACATCATTCTCTGATCAGAACACCATTACTCCACTATATCTTACATAGACATCATTCTCTGATCAGAACACCATTACTCCACTATATCTTACATAGACATCATTCTCTGATCAGAACACCATTACTCCACTATATCTTACATAGACATCATTCTCTGATCAGGACACCATTACTCCACTATATCTTACATAGACATCATTCTCTGATCAGGACACCATTACTCCACTATATCTTTACATAGACATCATACTCTGATCAGAACACCATTACTCCACTATATCTTACATAGACATCATTCTCTGATCAGGACACCATTACTCCACTATATCTTACATAGACATCATTCTCTGATCAGGACACCATTACTCCACTATATCTTACATAGACATCATTCTCTGATCAGGACACCATTACTCCACTATATCTTACATAGACATCTTTCTCTGATCAGGACACCATTACTACACTGTATCCTTACATAGCAAATAGTTGTTTAGTGCTAGATTAATGTTCAAAATATCAAATATAATACCTTTAACTATCCTCTTACATCTATTACTGTATTGCTATTAGTACTAGTTATCTCTTCCTGCCAGCAGGGGGAGATGTTACCTCAGTATAAAAGTATGTTTATTGAACCCAGAAGCTCTCTGTTCAGAAGCTACTGGCTGATTCAACATGAATCAGTGACACATAATACACATGTTCCAGTTTAACATCCTGGAACCCGTGAGAGAGAGAAAGAGAGAGAGCCAGTGTGTGTGTGTGTGTGTGTGTGTGTGTGTGTGTGTGTGTGTGTGTGTGTGTGTGTGTGTGTGTGTGTGTGTGTGTGTGTGTGTGTGTGTGTGTGTGTGTGTGTGTGTGTGTGTGTGTGTGTGTGTGTGTGTGTGTGTGTGTGTGTGTGTGTGTGTGTGTGTGTGTGTGTGTGTGTGTGTGTGTGTGTGTGTGTGTGTGTGTGCAAAAGTGTGAATGTGTGTGTGTGTGTGTGTGTGTATAGATATGAGTGTGTGCGCCTGTTATTTTTTCATAATCTTTTACCTGTTTTGATTTTGTAGTTGTTTTCTGTTGATTCTCCTCTGCCATGGGCTTCCTTTGTATCAGAATGAAAGAGATACATTGTACATTATCTAAACACATGAAAGTCACCACATCTGACTACAGTTCTAACATCTGAGCTGCATTTATTTGACTAAAAAGCTTTAGTTTTTCCTTGAAGTTGCTCTAATATGGTGTCTAAAAGGGAAGAGGAGGAACTCCTCATATACTGTATTACATCACGATGATACTGTATTACATCACAATGATACTGTAGTCTGTATTACATCACGACGATACTGTATTACATCACAATGATACTATTACATCACAGTACCACAATGTGTCTTATCCAAGAAGAATCCAAGATGGCAGCAAGCACATTTCCTTTTTTTTTATCAATTTTTTTTATTATTAATCACATGAAACAAGACAACACATTAACCACAATCACAATACACAGAACTTCACAGGAAAATAACAAAAACAATAATAATACAGAATAACAATTTATAAATTATAAAGACAAAAAGAAAAGAAAATAGAGTTCAACCTTTTTAAAATTTAAATTTCAAAATTTCAAAACTTCAAGGTTTCAAGGGGGGCTATCTAATAAATGACCAAATAGTGAAGAAATAGCTAAATAGCTGCCCCCCAATAAATCCCCAGTTAAATTCAGGACATAACAAAAGACAAGACAGACAAGACATTTCCTCCTCCCCCTCCCATGAGACCGCCGGACTCCCCCGAACAAACACCCCAACCCCGCTCAGCCGCACATGGCGGTCCTGACCTTCTCAGCTGCTGCGAACCACAGGTCAATCCCAGCCTGCCCTACCCCAATCACCCGCGCCGTGGATATCTCAAGATAAATCACATCCAACAGTGTTAGGGACCAGTTAATCACTGTGAGCTTCTCCGGCTCCTTCCATCTCATTGCTATTAGCTTCTTCGCCGCTGTGACGCCCGCTAGGACAACCCTTTTCAGTTTTACGGACGCGGGTAGTGTTGTTATATCGTTCAGGAGTAGCGTAACAGCTGTGAATGGGATAGTTAAGCCACACAGATCAGAAAGTTTGTCCGCTATTGACCTCCAGAAGCGGGCCACTGGTGGGCAATCCCAATACATATGCATATAAGTGCCAGTGGCCTTTTGAGAGCACAAAGTGCACCGAGAGTCGGTTATCAGTCCCATAGCAAATAGCTTCCTAGGTGTAAGATAGGTCCTATGAATATAATTAAAATTTATTTGCTGGTGATTGGGGTTGCGGGAAGATAATGCCACATTTGCCCAAACATCATCCCAGTCAAACTCGGGGTCCAACTCCGGGATATCCACACGCCAGATTGTATCCAATAATACATTTTTATACGTGGATTGAATTAAGAGCGTATAAAAGTCTGAGACAAACCCTCTGGAGGTCGTCCTGTCCACTATGAGCCTGAGGAAGGGGTGTGGGTGCAAAGCTTGAGCCCACGGCACGCCATGCGCCCTCAGCGCTGACCTTAGTTGAAGGTAAAGAAAGAAGGACTCGCCGGGAAGATCATAAAATTCTCTTAAGTCCTGAAACGCACAGAGGCCGTTCTTATCATAAATATCCTCCAGAGTATGAACTCCCCTCCTTTGCCATTGAGGAATATTAACCGGCTTGTGCCCAACAAGTAATTGCTGGTTATTAAAAATTGGAGAGTCCAGGTGCCATGGGCATTTAACCCCACACGACCTCTGTACATTACGCCACGTTTGGATCACGTGAGTTATGATCGGTCCATACCTCAGCCGGCATTTCGAAATAGAGACAGTGGAGTACACCACATCCTGCAATCTTAGCGGTGAGACCGCCGCCGCTTCTAAGGAGCGCCAAGATACAGCATCTACAGGGTCTAGCCAGCACATCAGAGGTCTCAGTGAGAAGGACCAGAAATAAAGCTTAAAATCAGGGATTGCGAGGCCCCCATCTTGTTTCCTACGTTGAGTAGTAGCTCTTTTGATTCTCGGGCGTTTGTTATTCCAGATAAACTTAGATACCATCGATTGTACCTTTCGCCAGTGGTCTATTGGAGGGGGCAGGGGGAGCATTGAGCTAACAAAATTTATCCTAGGCAGAACGTTCATTTTGATTATGGAAGCTCAGGCTTGTAAGGAGTTAGGAAGGGACAACCATCTGTCTAGATCCTGGCGTATTTTATCATAAGTACCTGTGAAGTTGTACTTAGTAGTTTGACTCAGCGTGGGGAATATCTCTATACCTAAGTATTTAAAATGTTCCACTATGGGGATATCAGCTGGTAGTCGCACCGCCTTGGCCAGCTCATTAAGAGGTAGGCAGGCTGATTTGTTCCAGTTAATCTTAAAGCCTGACAGTTTACCAAAGTCGTCGATTAGTCCCAATAATTTTGTGGCCGACCGGGAAGGGTCATCCATAAAAATCAGTAGGTCATCCGCATAGAGAGCAATTTTGTGTGGTGTATTATTGATCATTATGGGGACGATGTCCTCCGATTGCCTAATAAATTGGGCCAATGGTTCGAGGGAAAGCGCGAATAGTCCCGGGCTCAAAGGACAACCCTGTCTAGAAGATCTGGAGACTGGGAAAAGTGTGGAACAGTTTTTGCCTGTCAGTATCATTGCCGACGGTGAGGCATACAGGACTTTAATCATATGAATAAAATTCTTTCCAAGACCCATGACCTCAAGTACCTTCCACAGGTATGACCATTCTAGTCTGTCAAACGCCTTCTTGGCATCCAAAGACAGAACAGTGGACGGAGCTGTATTGTCTTTACTGTTATCGACTACATGCAACAGCCTCCTAAGATTATCTGCAGCCAGGCGCCCCGGGATAAAACCAGTTTGATCGCAGTGTACCAATACCGTCATAAATCTCTGCAGGCGGCGGGCCAGCACCTTGGCAAACACTTTTAAATCGGCCCCGAGAAGACTCAAGGGCCTATAGCTACCACAATCATTGGGATCTTTGTCCTTCTTGAGAAGTAAAGAAATCAGCGCCATGTTGACATCTCTTGAGAACTCCCCTTGTTCAATAGCGTAATTGATCATATCGAGCATCAATGGGCCCAGTTGGTCCCAGAAAGCTAAATACACCTCGGGTGGAATACCATCCCAGCCTGGTGCCTTACCCCTCTGCATTTCAGCAATCGTCTCCCTTAGTTCCATAAGGGTGATCGGTTTCCCCAGTTCCTTAGCCTCTTCCTCAGAAATGTGGGGTATCTCAAGCCCGCCAATGAACGATTCAAATTTAGAGTCGTCGAGATTAACCTCTGAGCTATATAACTGTGAGTAAAACTCTTTAAAAGTGTCGTTGATCTTTTTCAAATCAGTAGTGATTGTACCCTGACGCGTCTTGATCAAGGGGATATCCGAGAAATTATCATTCGAGCGTATTTTCATTGCCAATAGATGGCTAGGCCTGGAGCCGTGAAAGTAGTAATTTTGCCTTGTCCTATGTATCAAGAACTCAGACTGTTGTTTAAGTATGGAGTTTATTTCCTTCTTGACTATCTTACGTTGTGTGTTTAGTCGTTCACTATAGTTAGTTTGCAAAGATGCGTATAGATCCGCATATAATGTTTCCAGTCCTTCTAGTTTTTTTGACCGGGATTTACGTAAGTTGGAGGCGAAAAGTGTGACATGACCCCTGATAAATCCTTTCAATGCGTTCCATAGGACCCTGGGGTCATCGACCGTGCCAACATTGATCTGCAAGAATTCAGCTAGTTTACTCCTGAACTCAGAGCAGAAATCATAGTTCTTTAATAAGGTTGAGTTAAAACGCCACCTGGGAGCTCTCGTGGAGAGCCTGCCAAAGGTTGCCACAAGGCAAATCCCCTTGTGGTCCGAGAGAGCCAGGGGAACCAATGAGACGTCGAAACTATCAAACAAATTAGGGGATGCGAATGCATAGTCTATTCAAGAGAAGGTTTTGTGTCTGGCAGACAGGTGAGAGTAATCCTTGAGGGTGGGATTGGATAAGCGCCATAGGCCTGCGAGCCCAGTGTCCTGTGCCCACTTCCTGAGGGCCTTAGAGGACCGTTTTTGGTAGCTTGTTTCAGAGGACCCGGACCTATCCATCTCCGCATCCCAGCACGCATTAAAATCGCCACCCACAATGAGAGCGTATCCAGTAAGTTCCAACATATTCTTCGTGATTGTATTATAGAACGCTGAATCAAATGTGTTAGGGGCATACAATGCTATTATTGCCATCTTCCTATGAGAGAACTCAACTTTTGCTATAGTAATCCTTCCCTCCGTGTCCGACCACACATCCAGGACTTTTTGCTAGCCTTGACACATCACCCACCAATAAATGCGTCTCACTAAGAAGAGCAATGTCAATATTTCTTCTCTTCAATAACCAAAGGACACTGGCACGCTTGTGTGGGGTGTTAAGACCCCCCGCGTTCCAAATTAAAATATTCAATTTAGCCATGGTCGAGTTTGTCTAAATGCGTAGAGAACATACCAGTGCAGCCAGGCTGAGTACAGAGGCGCTGATCCAGGCGGGCCCAGACGGTCAATCCCAGGAGTTCAGAGGAGGAACAATTACACACATATAAGACAACAGTACATAAAACACATAAAAATACCACCCCAGTTACAACCCCCCCTCCTTCTACTCTAAACCCTAACCCACCCGTCCTATTATAAACCCTCCTATACCCACTCTCCAATCCCCTCCCTATGCCCCATCCACTAAGGATGGTCATCTTCCTATCATTTCCCACTGGAGTCATGGATCCAATAAGACGCTCTCCACTCCGACCCCCCTCTAGATAAACCCCTGATTAAACCCCCACTAGTCCAATAAACACAAATAATAATAAAAATGTAATTCAATAAAGATATCGGTCGAAAACCACCGTGAGCCTTGGCCCTAACATGAGATAACTATAATGGAAAAAATAGCCATTATTATATAATAACTCAACATCAACCCTGCAACCATCTACTTCCGAGTCTGCGCATCAACGTCACAATGTTATAGCACAAATGGATAAAGGAAAATTCAAAACAAAATTAAATTAAAGCATACCAGCAGATAGTCTAAGGCAGGATCGGATCACAGGTAAATTGCGCAAACAGATGTAATTTAAACAACGACAATAATAAGAAAGGGAAAAAAGGGGGTTATGGTCAAAGTGCACACCTGTAACAGCCCCTCTGATCAGGCACAACGGCTGGAATGACATAACCTATGTAAGAATAGAATTAAACACATTCATTAACCCAGGGATGGTAATAAGCAATACCTGACACAACCTGTTATCATATATTGTATATATATATATATTCAACCGATCTTCTCCTACCGGAGCCCAAAGCTCAAAACAGCCTGGATATAAAAATAAAAGCATACAAGAAGTTAGTTAAGGACCCGATCACCGTTGAATTGTGCGAACCGATGACACTTAAACAGCAACAACAACCAAAGTACGTAAATATTAACGGGTCTCGAATGTCTCGGCGCAGACGATAGACGCAGCCCGCTAGCTAGCCCGAGGCTAGCGCGTAAGCTAGTGATGAATCCGGATAGCATGTTAGAGTCTGTTATGTACATTGTTCAGCTAGCTCGCTAGCTTTCATAGAAGCGATACACAAGTACGACCATGAGGTCAGCATTAGCAAGTAACAGAAGTCATTGGGAAGCCCCGCTAGTTGGATGGGCAGTGGACAGTTAGCATGTCTGGGCATGACAGCAAGTATTTGTGAATAGTCGGCCCTATCAATGTATTCAGGCCCACATCGCCAAGTCACTCACCCGACATAGATATCAAGCTACAGTCTCGGGTATCCCCTCGAGATATTCCTTCGCTTTAGCCAACGACCAAAATGAACGCCGACCATCGACCTTATCCAACACAGATAATTTCGCGGGAGCGAATAGCGTGGGCCTCAGGCCTAGTTTCCATAGCCTGGACAAGACCACTTTGTATTCGCCTCTCTGTGCTTGAACCTCCGGCATAAAGTCTTCGAAAATGGCCACTTTGTGATCGCCAAGCCTTAGATTACCCCTTCTGGCACGAGCCGACCGCATGATGAGTTCCCTCTGCTGAAGCCTGTTCAGCTTGACAATGATGGGCCTCGGCTCCTTGTTCACTCCAGGAGTGGTCCTGCCCGCTCTGTAGGCCGACTCACATACGGGAGGGGTGGGGAGGACATCATTCCCCAGTATTTCTTGCAGCAATTCCGGCATGGTCTCAGAGAGACGGCCTTCCCCGTTGCCCTCCGGTACTCCAACAATCCTGATGTTGTAGCGTCTCTCCCGGGACTGTATTTCCACAATTACCGACTGTAGTTTGGCAACTTCAGCCTGCCTAGCCAGCAGGGAGGACTCCAGATCCGCCATCTTCTCGCCCTGTAGTGAGGCCTCTGTCGTTAGCACGGCTAGTTCGTTAGCATTAGCCGAAGAGATAACGTGCAGCGACTCCATCTTGTCTTTCAACGGGACGACCGCCAACCTTATTTCCTCTGATATCTCCCGATGAAGGTTATCACAAAAATCCGCCAGCACTTTTCTTTGTGTTTCAGCGAAGCGTGTCTCAGATTCTGCATGGAGCTTGGTCATGACCGAGAGCACAGCTTCGCTTATCTCACCGACACTGGGCGATGGCGCGGCCAGACCCGGCGGCAGTTTGCTGGCTGGAGCGCTCATGGATCTGGTTTCCACCACCGACATCGCAGAAAGTCGAAAAAAGTCGACGACAGTAGTTGAAACTCGACGACTTAACAAGCAGACAAAAAACAAATACAAATTAAATAAAGACTAATGGGGAGAAACGTATATTCCGCACGGTAGAAGGGAGCTCACGTGAAACACGTCTACTCCATAATCGCCTAGCTCCGCCCCCGCAGCAAGCACATTTCCATGTTTGTTTGTTGTCTGAGTAATTGTGTTTTTTATCGTTTTAATTTAGCTTTGGTTTTTAAATTTTTTAAGTTTATAGGTTTTTAAAGCAAATTGAACTTATCTAGTTCAATTATTGTAGTAGTTTCTGACCGTCCGTCACTGACAATGTCATTCTCATCGATGGTTATAATGGTTTCAGAATGGATCCTAAGGGCAGAGCTGGTGGTGTCGCTATATACACTCCTGAGAAACTACAGTGCTATGTCCTTCATTCGATTTCAATTCCAAGGCAATTTGAGTTTCTAGCTGTCCAAGTAACTATAGCAAATGCTTCTCTCACTGTTATTGGCTGTTATAGGCCTCCTTCTGCCATCATTGATGCAACACTATAGCCTTACTGAATTGTTGTTTACATTTTCTTCTGAAATCATATTAATGGGTGATTTAAACTGGGACTGGCTGAGTGATACATCTTCACAGTTTAAGCAGGTTTGTGATTCCTTGAATTTAACTCAGCTTATTGAAAGTCCTACTAGATTAAACCCTGCCAAACCCAATAGCGACACCCTTATAGATGTAATTTTAACTAATGCAGTTCATAAGTATGTGTCTGTTGGTGTTTTTCATAATGATATCAGCGACCATTGCACTATTTCTTGCGTTAAGTTGCCCAAAGCCAAGGACCTTATCGTGCTCAGGCGTTGCTTCTCTGAGCAGGCTTTCCTACACGAACTGGCGGAAGTTAATTAAATGGCACCTTACAGCGTTAATTCCATCTGTCGATGATGCTGTCCAATTCTTTATAGAACACTTTTGATTGATTATGAATAAGCATGCCCCCTTAGAAAATTCAGAGTTAAGAATAGGGACAATCCATGGTTTACTAGAGAACTAGCTGATCGCATTCATGATCGAAATAAGCAATGGTCTTTAGAAAGTCAAACACTGACGACTGGCTTCTTTTTCGTGTCCTTAGAAATAAATGTTCAGCTCTTATTAAAAAAGCTAAAGCTGATTACTATCTGAGCCTAACCACTGATAGTTTTAATGACCATTCCAAGTTCTGGAAAACAATTAAATCACTTCAGAACAAGAAGGTTTCTAGTCATCATCATCATCATCATCATCATCTTCGTTTTACGTCCCTATTTTCCCACTACAGTGAGGTTGGACGGGCAATGACTCCACACCACTGGGCACGTTATTTTCCACACATCCCCTCCACGTCTGCTTCGGTCTCCCTCTCGGCCTCCGCCCATCCACAATCATCTCCTCCACCCCTCTCAACATCCCCCCCTCCGATCTTCTCACATGTCCAAACCACCTGAGACGTCCATATCTCACCTTGAAAGCAATTTCCCTGACACCACAGATCTCATCCACCTCGGCACTGGTCCTCCCATCCTGCCATCTGACTCCCGCCACATACCTCAACATCTTCCGATCACTGCTTCTTAACACCACCATCACCCTTTTTGTCTCTGATCAGAACACCATTACTCCACTATATCTTTACATAGACATCATTTCATAGCCCACGTTTCTGAACCATACAGGAGAACTGATCTCACATATGCTTTATATATCCCTCCTCTGATCTTTACCTCTATGTTTCGATTCACCAGTAGCCTACTAATTTCCCGCCACTTCCACTCTCGCCCTCACCGTCCTTTCTACTCCCGCCTCACAGTCCATCACATCTCCCAGATAGCAAACTGCTTCACCTCCTCCAGCACCTCCCCTCCCACCACTAGACCACCATCTCCAACAACCTCTTCCTCTTCACTCTCACACGTGGGGCATCTAAAATCCCTCACTCCCCTCAGACTTTCCAAACCTGCACATCTTTGGTGACACCATTTGTCACATTCTATACACAGCACAGAGTTTACTCCCACTCCTCTTCCACAGACTCCACATGGGTATCTTCCTGAGTGAAATCATCTCTCCTTCACTCCCTGTTATCATTACCTTCGTCTTGTCTATATTTATCTTCATTCCCCTCTTCTTCATTCCATCCCTCCACTCAACAAACATTCTCCTCACTTCCTCCTCTGAATCTACCGTCAGCACTAGATCACCAGCATAAAGCAGCTCCCACGGTCCTTCTTCTCGTGAATCCCTTGTTGCTTCTTCCATTACAGTAATGAAGATCAGTGGGCTAAGAGCCGAACCCTGGTGCACACCCACTCTAATGCCAAAGTCCTCTAATGTTCCAGCTACTGTCTTAACTCTCGAAGTGGCTCCCACATACAGTGACATTACAGCTCCCACATACAGTGACATTACAGCTCCCACATACAGTGACATTACAGCTCTCACAAGTCTCTCTGGTATCTTCTGCCTCCTAAGAGCCCATTCTATAGCACTCCTTGGTATTTTGTCAAAAGCCTTTTCCAGATCTACAAAAAACGTGATATAATATTCTTTTCTCTCTCTATACTTTTCCTGCATCTGCCTCAATACAAAAATTGCATCGTCATTGATGTGTCGAATCCACACTGTCTCCTGTCCACACTTATCAATCTCCTCAGCCTTTCCTCCAACACCTTCTCAAAAACCTTCATTCCATGTTCCAGCAGTCTAACTCCTCTACTTTCTGCACTCAAGTGCATCTCATTTCCCTTTATAAATTGTTATTGTCGTGCTCGCTTTCCATTCCTACAGGATCTCTCCCTCGTCCAAGATGTTTCCAAACACCATCTCTTCTGTAATACCAGCTGCCTTCATCATGTCGCTTGTTACTCCTGTTGGACCTGGCACTCTTCTGTTCTTCATCCCTTTTAATGCTTTCTCCACTTCCACCACTGTGATGTTTTCAATTGTTCCCTCCTCTTTTCTACCATTTCTATATCATGATAATTTTCTTTGTTTAATAGTTTTTCAAAATATCTTCTCCACCTTTCCATTATTTCTAGTCTCCCACAAAAGTTGAAGGTCTGTGATTCTTTTTATTTCTGATAGAAATGCTATGTCTAATGCTTTTAATGCTCACTTCAAAAAGGCTGGTCACATTTTTCTTTTTGATCCACCTTTTCTCCTAATTTTTCTATTTTTCTCCCATCCCAATTTCGTATCGCCAATTCTCCCCTCCCCTGTCTTGAACGTTGCTAGACTATGCCTCCCACTGGTCGGCTGTAGTGAGGATAGAAGCCTTGCATCACGTGTCCCCTCCAATTCACGAGGAGGCAGCCGGTCGCATCTTTTCACCAGACAGTGCGGACTCTCAGTGGCGAGGAGTAACGCGTGGGAGGCTCACGCTGCCCCCGATACTCCCCGTCTCTGCTGGGCAGGCGTCACCCAACCGACCTGTAGGAGTCGCTGTCCACAACGTCCAATCCCCACCCATCGACTTCCACCCGCTACCTCTATCAATTGAGATAGTATGACGACTGGCCCAAGCCGCAGGCAATGCTGACACCGGGATTCGAGACCGGAGTCTCTTGCATTGTTGACGAGCGCAATCTCCGCTACGCCACCAAGCCGCCCCTGGCTGGTCACATTTTTGATGAGGAAAGTCATGACTCTCTGCATGGTAGTACTCTTAGTCATAGTCATGAGATGATCTCCCCTGTTTTTGACTTCGCCTCCTTCTCTGTCTCTGAAGTCTTAGACGGTCTGCAATCAATTGACCCGAAAAAGTGTGCCGAGCCTGACGGCCTTGACCCTTTCTTTTAAAGAACTGCAGCACAGATTATAGCACAACCAGTTACTGATATTCATAATCTCTCCCTGTCCACTCACACTGCCAGTTGTGTGGAAGCAAGCTTTTGTATCGCCCCTCTTGAAATCTGGTGATCCCACTGATTTGAATAATTATCGACCCATCTCAAATCTTTCTGTGTTATCAAATATTCTTGAGTCCTTAGTTTCTGCTCAGCTAAAGCTTTTTCTAAATTCACACAACATCCTTAACCCTATGCAATCTGGATTCAGATCAAAGCACAGTCTGAAAGTCCTACTGTAGATGATATTAAGGCTGCTTTGGATAGGAAATAATTTTGTGTTGCACCATTTGACACTGTAGACATTCTGTCTAATGTTATGATGGTGTCTTGTTTCGGTCATAATGCCATTTGTTGGTTTCAGAGTTATTTAGCCGACCGTACTCAATGCATCAGGTTTGGTAGTACTGTCTCTGACCCTGTCACCTTGGAGAAGGGAGTTCCACAGGGCTCTATTTTTGGGCCATTGCTCTTTTTATTATGTAAACAATATTTGTGTAACGTTTGGGCTTTCTTATTATCTCCTAGGAGTTAAAGCCCTAGTGCCATCCTGGAGTACTTCACCCTGTCTCTGTACTGATTACTGATTGATGTCTGCTGTGTGTTTGTCGCCTTTATAGTAACCCTCTGTATGTCCTCTCTTTGTCAGTTCTTCAGCAGTGTTACTGGAAGCAGTCGTCCACGGGGAGAAGTCGGATCTCTCGCCCGTTGTTATTCTTTTGTTTAGTTTTTATTTGTGTTCACGGTAGAGAAGTCGGATCTCTCGCCCGTCCTTATCCTGAGTTATTGTCGTTCTCTATTTTCGTATGTTTTGCATATTTACTAGGGATGTCCGATATTATCGGCCTACCGATATTATCGGCCGATATCGGCATTAAAATGTGATATCGGAAAATATCGGTATCGGTTTTCAAATTTTCTTTTTTCTTTTACATTTCTGGGGGGGGGGGGGGGGAACCCTGCATATATCGGTATCGGTTGATATCGGTTGATATCGGTATCGGAAATTAAGAGTTGGACAATATGGGTGTATCGGTATCGCTAAAAAAGCCAATATCGAGCATCCCTAATATTTACCGATTATCGCTCTAGTGATTCTAACAATAAAAGAACACTATATTTGAGAAGAGCAAATACCATCTCTGCCTCCTCCTTCCATTCTGCACTTGGATTCAACACTCTTACCTGATTCTTAACAATTTGTAATCGGATGCAATTTTCAACCTATCATATGTATGCTGATGACACTACATTTACATCTAGTCATTTAGCTGACACTTTTATCCAAAGCGACTTACAAGTTCTGTACGACAAGATGCTTTTTACTCCTACGTCTGTGTCCTCTTGTCTCTCAATTGACAACCCTTGATGGTGTCTCTGTTGAGTTTGTCGATACATACAAATATCTGGGCTTTTGGCTGGACAGAAATCTAACCTTTAAACATCATATTGAAGCCCTAACGAAACAGAAATGTACTCTTGGCTTCCTTTACAGACTTAAAGGTTGTTTTTCAACTTCTTCTCGTAAAAGGTTGGTCTCTGGCTTATTCCTGTCCCAGCTTGACTACAATGACACTGTCTATAGATTTGCCTGTCCAACTGTTTTGGCCAAACTTGACTCACTCTACCATGCTGCACTGAGATATATATCAAACGCACCCTATAGGACTCATCATTGCACACTGTATAGCCTAACTGGATGGTCCTCACTTACTATGCGCAGGATGCAGCATTGGTTTATTGTATTGTATAAAGCCATTTTAGGCAAACTACCACTGTATATATGTGCCAGATTTCTACCAGTTTGCGACTCTTACAACCTCAGATCCAGTGCCTGGATATGGTTCCAGGTATCTGCTGTGCGGACTGAGGCTGGAAAAAGGAGTCAAGCCTCAAACTGATGGCACTTGTTCCTTTAGCCAGTTTTAAACAGATGTTATCTGAGGTCCTTACCACCAGCTGCTCATGTAGTAATAAGTAACGTACCTTGGTTTTTTATTGTTCCAAATGTGCACAATGTATTTTATATGTTTTTGTTGTGTTTACCATTGTGTACACATTGCTGCTTTCTTGGCCAGGTCAGCATACATTTTATTTGGTCTCAATGCTTTTTTATCTGGTTAAATAAATTTGAAAAATCACAATGATACTGTATTACATCACAATGATACTGACTATTACATCACGATGATACTGTATTACATCACAATGATACTGTATTACATCACAATGATACTGTATTACATCACGATGATACTGTATTACATCACAATGATACTGTATTATTTACATCACAATGATACTGTATTACATCACAATGATACTATATTACAGTATGTAACTGAGGGGTACAATTCCCTGACTGTATTACTAGATATGATACTTACTACCACTACCTTTGTACTTAATATTCGGCCACCCAGTACACGGCATAAATATATTATGATGAACACTGTCACGTAGATGAAACGGATCCAACACAAATGTACGAATTAGAAATAGGTCTTTATTTCTACACAGCGATGGTGTGTAGAGCAAGCACTTAATCAAATCAATCACATTTATGAATGGGAATTAGTATGCACTTTTATGGCAAGAGTATTCGTCGGTATATCAATAGAGAATGTCCAATCTCTGAAGGCGCAGGTGGTACATATACGACCTGGAATAGTTAAGGAATAACAGCAATGATACTTCAATGATTATAGGCTGGATACACTAGGGGGGGTTAATCCGGTCGCTTGTAAGCCGACAGGAGTAGGAAGGGGGGGGGGGTAGAATCCGGCTGCCTCATCCGGCCAAGGGTATCCCAGGTGAACCCACTGTAGTGCCGTTCGATGCGCCGGCGATCCTTGGACCACAGATGAAAGCAGGTGGACTCTCTGTGAGCCGGCTCTCTCCGGTCCACGGGGGAGAGACGTGAAGCGACCTCGTCTTGCAGAGCGTCTCCTCACCTTGCGTCCTCTCCAGGGGGGGGGGTTCCAACACACGGCAGTGTCGGGGGTCTTTATCCATGGAATAATCAACGTATACAAAGCATAATCCGTGCCTGGGAAGGCGGGCTGTCGTCGGTAGAATAATCCGGTATACAGGTCCACTCGCTCGTCGGCTCTGGAGCTCCTCGGGTGCAGCTTCACGTGGGGTCAACCACCCTGGATAAGCGTCCAGTTCTCTGCCCGAAACGATGGGGTGCTGACTACGGTAGTATTCTCACCGCACGAAGCACTATATATTAACAGACTATTATTAGCTTAATAGACTACGTCCAACTCGACGATATAGTGCCAAATATGACTATTCAAATATTAATATACACGATGTCTCAATACCGATGGTAGGCGAACTTGGCCTTACTCCCACACGTGGCGTCGCGGGGAGGCTTTACGTCTGGTGCTCTATTGGAGGGTAAGAAACTGGACTGAAAAGGAAGTCCTACTTTAGTAGCGCAGTATATATACGCACTATGAACAAATAGTCCCATTAGTGGTGCGGTAGCCAGATTCCTACGCGGAACTAGGACTTGTTCGTACATGTTGAGCGGTACGTTTGAACTGGGTCTGGGGGGTATGGCAGCCTGGCACCAAGGTCTCGACCAATAGTAGAATGGAGACTATTATGGGATGTTCAGTAGGCTAGAATGGATATTCAATGCATATTGTACAAGGAATATACAAGGGATATCAGGGAATATTAGAGAATATACAAATACAATTAAATATATATATATAAATAAATATATATATTCGGTTTAATCTGGCCCTTCACAACAGCCACCCCCTGATTGGTCCCAGACCTAATCAGTTAAGCAGAGACAGATTAATCGCGTTGTCTATTTACACATAAGGGTTTGCTGTAGGGGTCAGTCAACTTCACAAAGTCATAGGGTTATAGGGTCATGGTCATCATCGATTGTGTCTGGGAGTCGGGGCAGTTCTATGAGCCTCGCCACGGGACGGGTGTAAGTGCGACCCTGGACGAGCACTTCAGCTGCTCGGACCTTGCCGTCGGCACCGGTGATCACTTTGCTTACGCTGCCGGCCGGCCACATAGCTCTGGGCAGTGATTGATCAATAATCATGACGACTGTTCCTTCTGTCAAATTGTCTCTCTCCTTTACCCACTTCTGGCGGGTCTGTAGAGACGGTAGGTAGTGCAGTAGGAAACTGCTCCAAAACTTGTCGGCTAATACTTGGCTGTACCTCCACATTCGTCGGCCGTTCGCTTCTTCAGGCCGGTACATTGTCTGGGGTAATGCAGGATCTAGCCGCCCCATCAGGAGTGTGTTGGGGTCTGCGGAGATAACAGTGCTCAATCCACAGAACACAGGCTTCTTATTCTCAGCCTCCTCCTGACTGGCTTCCCTCGGGATAGGCGTGGGCCACTCTCCTTCCGGGAGCTTTAGGAATGCTGGGCCGTCACTGTAGACATTGCGACGGGTGAGGTCATCCAGGGGCATCCCCCGGGTGATGACGTCAGCTGGGTTCTGTTTTGTATCAACGTAGCGCCACTCTGTTTCTCCGGTTAACTCTTCGGTTAAGTCTTGAATCTCGGTGACTCTGACTCCCACGAAGACTTTGTACTTGCATGAGTCCGATTTGATCCAGGCGAGTACTGTCGTGGAATCTGACCACAGGATTGTTCTAGACACCGGTATGGTGAGCTCACGTTGGATGAGCGTGGCTAGGTGCGCTCCGGCTAGGGCTGCGCAGAGCTCTAGACGTGGGATAGATTGTTGCTTGCGTGGGGCTATTCTCGAGCGGGCGAGGACAAATGCTGTGTAGATCTCTCCCCCCCTTTCTTGGGCCCGCAAGTAGGCTACTGATCCGTATGCGACCTCTGAGGCGTCACTGAAGACGTGTAAGTCCATTTTACATGTCTCTGGCCTCACCGTGGGTGGGAAGTAGCTTCGGCGCATATTAACGCCTGGGAGTGAGTGGAGCTCCATCTCCCACTCTCTCCAGGTGGATGCAAGGTGTGCGGGAATGGGGTCGTCCCAGCCCTGGTCCTTGTCCCACGATGCTCGTACAATCATTTTTGCCCTGGTGGTGTACGGTAGAATACATCCTAGCGGGTCATATTGTCGGGCGAGTGTTGTGTACACACTCCGTCTGGTGGTCGGCGCCGCCGCCGGCCTTCCCTGCTCCGTAGTCAGGGGCTTGTGTCTGTAGTGAAGCGAATCTGTTTTGAATCGCCACACCAATCCCAGGGTCATCTCCTGGGCTTCTCCCGGGATTGTAGCCATCCAGGTCTCGCTGCTGGCTGCCTTGTCCTCGGAGGAGAGGCTGCGCAGTACTTGCGGATCGCTGCTGGCCCACTGCCTGAGATCAAAGCCGCCTTTGATCAATGAGGCGCGGAGTTTAATCAGGAGAGCCTCGGCTTCTTCCTGGGTTGAAAGGCTTTGTAGACAGTTGTCTACGTAGAAGCTGTTCTTTACGCTGTGTCGGACCTCTTCGTCCGCTGCTGAGTCCTCTGCTACATGTTTCTGTAGTGCAAATGTAGCACAGCAGGGGCTGCACGTCGTTCCGAAGGGGAGGACTTCCCATTGGTAGATGGCTGGGTGCTCATCTCCTGGCTTCTCTCTCCATAGGAACCGTAACAGGGGCTTGTCCTCCTCTACTAATCTCACCTGCAGGAACATTCCTTTAATGTCCCCGCTGATGGCCACCTTTTCCTGGCGGAAGCGGAGTAGAACGCCGAGTAGGGAGGGGCCGAGTGTGGGACCGGGCAGTAACTCTTTATTCAGATTTTGGGATCCGATCTGGTAGCTGCAGTTAAATACTATGCGGTCTTTACCGTTGTGATGGACCTTGTGGTGAGGCACGTACCACGATTCAGTGGTCTGGTCAGCCTCTTTAATGTCCATCTTTGTGACGTGTCCCGCTGTGATGAGCTTCTCAATCTCAGCGCGGTATACACTCTCTTGGGCGGGGTTCTTGGCTAAGCCTCGCTCCGTGTTCAGCAGGTACCGTTCTGTGGCGTCTGTCTTGGCGTGGAAAGTAGGCATTCCTTCTCGCCGCAGGAGTGGCGTGGCGTATCTCAACACGCCGTTGACCGGGACTCTCTTGGTCCCTGTCTCGAGGAGGTGAATGGCGTAAATGTCATCTTTAGAGCGAATGTCTTTCTTTCCGTTCTTAAAGGGCATTTGTTCCAAGGTCCATAACCGCTCTACGTGTTGCAGGAGTGCGGTTTCTCCCTCCGTGACTCGGGAGTGGAGACATCTAGTGGCTGTACTTCGGTTGAGAGATTTGGCGAGCGGGCCTTGGAGAGTCCATCCCAAACGGGTCTCGACTGCTGCAGGACAGCCTCGGGGTCCGGTATGAACCCGGTCTATCGGGACAATGAGGTCTGCATGGTCGGAGCCTATCAACAGGGTCGGCATAGCATTGTCTATGAGCGGGATCGGTAACTTGCGCAGATGTACATATTTCTCCATCAGCTTGGCGACGGGGTATGTGTACCGCGACAGTCCTATTTCTTGGCTGGTGAAAGCGTCTGTAATCTGGTACCGTCGCTCAGGCTGGCCGCTTGCTGCGATAGAGAATGAGACATTCTCGCCCTTTATTGTCTTCAAATCTCGTCTTATTGTCCGAATTGTCATTTGGGTTTCGCTTCCCCGCAGCCCTAGCTGGGCCGCAGCGGAGGCGAGCAGAAGGGTCTTCTCTGACCCGTCATCGAGGACGGCGTAGGTGTCCAGGACTTTATTCTGGTAGCTTAGTGTCACACGCACTACTTTTAGGAGTACTCGGGCTCCACTGCTGCTGGCGGGATCGATGTACATGACGCTCGCTTTGCTGCTGGATGGTGCGGGTGAAGGGCGCCGTCTGTTACTGTCGTGAAGTATGTCCAGATGGGCTCCATCGCACTTGGTGCACCTTTTCTTTAAGCGGCATTCGGCTGCCATGTGTGAGCGCGCACAGCGAAAACAGCGCTTGTTGGACTTTATCCATTGACCTGCTTCCTCCGCGTTCAGCTTGGGGAAGGAGTCACATTGCGCTAGCCAGTGTTCTTTCTCACAGTAGGGGCACACTATCCTCCACGTCTCCGTTCTGGAGGGAGTACTGTGGCTCCTGCTGCTCGGTACTGACTCCGATTGGTGCATCACAGTCACCGATCTTCTTCCATCATTTAGTCGTCTGGTTCCTTCTCTGGAGCCAGGGGTGCTCCGTCCGAATGTATCTAGCCGTAGGCTGCTGACTTCTCTCGCCAGGAAGCCTGCTAGATCGAGGAGGTTCGGTTCGGGGCCATTCGGGTCTCGATGGTCTCTCTGCCGCCTAAAACGCTCCTGTCGAGCGGGCGGCAGCTTCTCCAAGATCCTTTCCACATTTGAGTTGGCGTAAAGTTCATGCCTCCCCTTCTCTCTCTGCGCTCCCAACATCCCTACCAGGGACTGCACTCTGATGGACAGGTCGTCCAGTGCTCGATTGTCTATTGCTGGGGGTAAGCGGTCGATGTGTCGGATCTCCTGGATCACGTAATCCCATATGCGCCCATACCTCTGGTCCAATGCTACCAGCGCTGCTGTGTATGGGGTGGTGGAAGTCGCGTAGGCGAGCGCTATATTATGTGCGCGGGGTACCTTTAAGTGCTTCAGTAGGATGGCGTATTTATGGCGTTCATCCAATACATCCACCAACATGGTCTCCAGACACATGCGGAGTTCTGTATACTGGGCCCGGTTCTCTTGGGTGAAGTCGGGTACCATAGGCGTGCCAATGTATGACGCTGACTGTGGATACATCGGCGAGCGTTGGGGGAGAGGCCTCCTAGGCGAGTCTCCTCCCGCTCCTTGGTATGGGCTGGTACCGGCAGTGTACCATGGCCCGCTTGTCCAGGTGCTGTTCCTCGGTGCGGGTCGTGCGTCGTGCTCACCCGGGTATAGAGTCGGGGGTCTGTAGCGCAGCTCCGCGGGAGTATAG
The DNA here is from genome assembly GCF_963971535.1 of Notolepis coatsorum. NCBI lineage: Eukaryota > Metazoa > Chordata > Actinopteri > Aulopiformes > Paralepididae > Notolepis > Notolepis coatsorum. The sequence continues at coordinate 34,686,937 of NC_140181.1, read as the reverse complement.
CCTGGGCTGTACCGGACCTCCTGGTCCGGTAGAGTACTGTGCTGTCGTCGGGCGTGGTTCTCCTCCTCTTCCTCTTCGTCTTCAGTTAGGTCATCCAGTGCTTGTAGTCTCTGGTTTAGCCTCTCCACAGGATATGCTGCTCCTTCCCGGTTGCTAGGTCTCGCTTGGACCGGTGGGGGGAGGTGGTCTGTGGGGGGTATAGACCTCGTCTGTTGGTCAAGTTCAGGGTTGTTTACTCGGCTAGGGGATGCCGCCCTGGAGGTGTGTCTAGACGAGTTCCTGGAGCCTCTGGCGGAGGGAGAGGGTGTTGTCCGTCTGATCAGCTGTTCTATTAGTTGCGCTTGCTGTCTGTCGCGCTCTGCGTCCCGTAGAGCACCAGCAGCTGCTCGCTGGCTGTCTGCTCGGTCTCGGGCCACATTCTCTTCCCTCTGAATGCGTCTTATTTCTAGACGTATATGCTCTTCTTCGCTCCGTTGCTGGATCTGCAGTCGGTCGCGTTCAGCAGCGGCGTTCAGGCTGATGAGGAAGGCCTGCTGTAGGGTCCTCTCTGCCTCGCTGGGAGAAGGCGGTTGTATAGGGGAGCCTTCCCTCGGGGTACTCCTTGCGGACCCTTGGAGCTCTATCTCCACGGTGCTCTCCCCGTCTTCTTCCGTGCCGAGTTCTCTCTCGGTAGCGTTGTATTCCTCCCGGGACTCGTCGGGGACTACTTCTTCAGTACTGGCGGGGTGTGAAGTCATGTCTGGTTCCCACTGGTCCCCACCGTGAACTTGGTCAGTTACATTAGAACCCGTAGGGGCCTCTATGGTCGGGGTAGTCTGGGCGTTGGGGTTAGACATACTTTTACTTTCTAGTTTTACCGCGTTTACTGTTAGTAGAAGACTAGGTTGTTGACTGACAGCGTAAGCCTCTAAGTACTGAGGGAGCCGTCGTTCGCGCTGCGGGCGTTGGTTAGGAGGATCGTTTCGTGGAGTGTTCATCATAGGCCATTTCAATATTAATAACACTATATTAATATTACACTAATTACCCTCCGGCTCGAAGGACCAATTGTAACTGAGGGGTACAATTCCCTGACTGTATTACTAGATATGATACTTACTACCACTACCTTTGTACTTAATATTCGGCCACCCAGTACACGGCATAAATATATTATGATGAACACTGTCACGTAGATGAAACGGATCCAACACAAATGTACGAATTAGAAATAGGTCTTTATTTCTACACAGCGATGGTGTGTAGAGCAAGCACTTAATCAAATCAATCACATTTATGAATGGGAATTAGTATGCACTTTTATGGCAAGAGTATTCGTCGGTATATCAATAGAGAATGTCCAATCTCTGAAGGCGCAGGTGGTACATATACGACCTGGAATAGTTAAGGAATAACAGCAATGATACTTCAATGATTATAGGCTGGATACACTAGGGGGGGTTAATCCGGTCGCTTGTAAGCCGACAGGAGTAGGAAGGGGGGGGGGGGGGGGTAGAATCCGGCTGCCTCATCCGGCCAAGGGTATCCCAGGTGAACCCACTGTAGTGCCGTTCGATGCGCCGGCGATCCTTGGACCACAGATGAAAGCAGGTGGACTCTCTGTGAGCCGGCTCTCTCCGGTCCACGGGGGAGAGACGTGAAGCGACCTCGTCTTGCAGAGCGTCTCCTCACCTTGCGTCCTCTCCAGGGGGGGGGGTTCCAACACACGGCAGTGTCGGGGGTCTTTATCCATGGAATAATCAACGTATACAAAGCATAATCCGTGCCTGGGAAGGCGGGCTGTCGTCGGTAGAATAATCCGGTATACAGGTCCACTCGCTCGTCGGCTCTGGAGCTCCTCGGGTGCAGCTTCACGTGGGGTCAACCACCCTGGATAAGCGTCCAGTTCTCTGCCCGAAACGATGGGGTGCTGACTACGGTAGTATTCTCACCGCACGAAGCACTATATATTAACAGACTATTATTAGCTTAATAGACTACGTCCAACTCGACGATATAGTGCCAAATATGACTATTCAAATATTAATATACACGATGTCTCAATACCGATGGTAGGCGAACTTGGCCTTACTCCCACACGTGGCGTCGCGGGGAGGCTTTACGTCTGGTGCTCTATTGGAGGGTAAGAAACTGGACTGAAAAGGAAGTCCTACTTTAGTAGCGCAGTATATATACGCACTATGAACAAATAGTCCCATTAGTGGTGCGGTAGCCAGATTCCTACGCGGAACTAGGACTTGTTCGTACATGTTGAGCGGTACGTTTGAACTGGGTCTGGGGGGTATGGCAGCCTGGCACCAAGGTCTCGACCAATAGTAGAATGGAGACTATTATGGGATGTTCAGTAGGCTAGAATGGATATTCAATGCATATTGTACAAGGAATATACAAGGGATATCAGGGAATATTAGAGAATATACAAATACAATTAAATATATATATATAAATAAATATATATATTCGGTTTAATCTGGCCCTTCACAACACAGTACATCACAAGGATACTGTATTACATCACAATGATACTTTATTACATCACAATGATACTGTATTACATCACGATGATACTGTATTACTTCACAATGATACTGTATTACATCACAGTGATACTGTATTACATCACAATGATACTGTATTACATCACAATGATACTATATATTACATTACATCACAAGGATACGGTATTACATCACAATGGTACTGTATTATGGTATCTCACCTTATCTCAGTTATTGTGTTGAATGATGGGGGAATACTTATGGGACCAATATAAAACCATTATATATACATACTACAGAAGAGTGCTGTAAGAATCACATAAAGTGAATTATCGAGAACACACAAACATATTATTTATTAAATCTAGAATAATTAAACTTGAAGACATGGTTAAGTTTCAAACAATGTTAATTATGTTTAGGGCAAGAAATAAGACACTGCCAGAAAAATTTCAAAATCTTTTTAATTTAGAAAGTGAGTTTAGTAGGAGGAAATAAAATTTCAGTTTGCACGTACAGTACCACACTTAAACAGATGTGTCCTTCAGTTATTGGTGTAAAGTTGTGGAATTCTCTCCATAGCGATGTAATAGTGTTTGTCAATTCAAAAATAATTATAAAAAAATATATTTTGTCAGTATGAAAGTCAAATGTGATCTGAATAGTGAGATCTTTTCTTTATTTTTTTTTCTTATTTCTTATTATTATTGAATTTCTTCTTGTTTAATCTGTGGATTGTTTGTTTCTTTGTATATGGTATAAATAATTATTTTGTGTAAATTAGGTTGTACACCGACCATCAAGTAATACTTGTTTAGTTTAGTCCTTTTGCCCATGGTATGGTATTTATGATTTTGTATGAAAACTCTATGATTGTATTGCTTCCATGTGGCAAATAAAACTGAATTATATCACAATGATACTGTATTACATCACATGGATCCCACATGTCAAAAAGACAGGCCATGGTAACCTCTCACGCCCTAGCCATATTTTCAGAAAATGTGCCTAAAAATACATACCTAAGTAAATGGAAGATTGCTCCACTTCTCCACGTCAGAAATATTGTGTCTGTTACTAAGTTTGAGTAAATTGTAATGAACCAAAGGAGAATATAATAATATTTCTTAATTTTTTAACACCATGCTAACATTGACCAGACGTGAAGAATTCTCATTCGGCACCTTCTTGAGATCAAGTGTACAAAAAAATCGAAGCAAATATTTTAATAATAAAAATGAAACAGAATTTTGCCATCCAGACACATGCAATTTAAAATATGAATATATAATATAGAATATCAGGCCTATAAATGACCTTATTATGGCCAAGTCACACGTCTATGGATCGGGCCAAATCTCCTCAGTTCAATCTGGATTTAATTTTATTAAAGGTCCCATGCATTATAAATGTCATTTTTCAGTCTCTAGCATTGTATTATAGTAATAGGAGTTCGTATCAATGTGTTTTTGGGCCTAAATACTATATTGGCGAATTGCTCAGTTACAGCCCAACCCCTCTGTGCCTCTAGTAAATCGGGTCATTTTGATTTGACGTCCCTGAGCACGTCACTGGGCGCTGTGGATAGCGCACGGTGATGCGATTGGCTCTGTGGTTGGAGCTAATGCCCGCCCCCATTCTTGCTACCTACAGCCGACACCTACTACCTAGAAACAGGAATGCCGTCACTCGCCTATCTTCCACGATGAGCAAACCCCGCAGAACATGTTCCGTTCCTGGCTGTAAAGCTACTAAGACGTCTTTGCACGGTTTTCCCGTTGATGCCGAACTTCGCCAACAATGGAACAAGTTCGTTTTTGGCGACCCTCCAAGTTCTGTCGCAACGTCTAATACTCGGGTTTGTACTGCACATTTTTCCACCGAGGACGTTACCAATCAAGGTATTTTTGATGCTGGCGTGGTATCCATGTTGGTGCTAAACAAAGGAGCTGTACCTTCAATACGCGACCCGACACAAATAGTAAGTAGATATGTCGTAATTAGCCAGCTAACTTACTGACTGTTGCTAGCTACGTTCACTGTTTGTATGTGTGAGGGAACCTTGGGGGGTGGGTGAGATATGTTATCATAAATACAATCTAACGTTATAGTATATAACTGCTGCTCTTTATAAAGTAACGTTATAGAAAACTATTGAAGCAAGCTAGTCATAACTGCTAAATAAAAGAACACAACTAGTGAGAGGTAAACAAGGTAACGTTATATTTTGTGGCTTGGATTATATTGTAATTGTTTTACTATTTGGTCATTCTTAGGCCACAAGTTCCAGCGTCAATGTACGCCTGCCTCCTGCTTCAAGGGACTTCAGTTGCCAGACAGACAACCCAAAGATACGTTCTGTTGGTACACAGCTTTCTATGAAAACACTACGTTCACATGTCAAGAGTCAAGGTAGGTTTGTAACTCAGTGTGATGTAATGTAATAATGTGACCCAGGATTGTTTAGATTGGCCCTTTCACCGCTTTCACCCAAAGCTGTAAAGGAATGTGGATCACCCACTTTCAAAACATCTCTCAAGGGACACCTACGGGAGACTGCAATTCAACACTGGCCCCTGTAAATATCCTAACCCAACCCCCTCCAATGTACAGTCATTTACCTAGTATGGTTTTGTCAATAGTCCAATGTACAATTTTGTTTGTTTGTATAGTGTCTCCCCCCCCCCCCCCTCAATGTACAGTTTTACTTGTTTATACAGTGTGCCCCCCCCCCCCACCTCCAATGTAAATTACCCAGTATGGTTGTCAATATACAGTATATATACAGTATATACAGTCAAATGTATATACTCCCTTTTCTTGACTCCTTCAGTATCACAAACAGTACTGTATTTGCAAATCAAATCTGGTATGTCATAAATGTATAGATGTAGCAGTACTGACTATCTGTATGTCATGTATGTCATATATGTCCTGATGAATTGAAAATGGGGGACCCTGATGTAAACAAGACGAAAGATTATTCATCTGTGTGTGTGTGTGTGTGCGTGTGTGCGTGTGAGTGTGTGAGTGTGTGAGTGTGTGAGTGTGTGAGTGAGTGTGTGAGTGAGTGAGTGAGTGAGTGAGTGAGTGAGTGAGTGAGTGAGTGAGTGAGTGAGTCAGTGAGTGAGTGGGTGGGTGGGTGAGTGAGTGAGTGAGTGAGTGAGTGAGTGAGTGAGTGAGTGAGCAAAGTTATCAATAAATCCCTTGTTTGACTAAACTATGTTTTGTAAATAGGTGTTCAGGCGAAAGTCGTGTCTGTATCTGTTGGGGTGGGGACCCCAAATACTGGATACTGGTCTAATCAACAGGGACCATCCACGTCAACACCTGTGAAGGCGTTTAGACCCAGTAAAAGACCACGACTGGAGTCTGATGACGATGAAGTGACCTACAGCTCGATAGACGTTCCAGAGCCTCAGGATTCCACTTTCAACATTGACTCTTTGATGAGCGAGCCCTCAATTGTAGCGTAAGTTAGTTGTTACAAAGATCTCCATGGCCCGTAAAAATAGAAAAGCTGTATAGTTGTGCCGTGTTATTTATTTGTGTTTTTCTCGAGCAGGGAACCGTCAAAACCAATCTATGAGGTCCAGAAATACATCGTTTACGAAGACAGTCTACTGGAATTATTCCAACAGTGTCCGGTGTGCGATGCTCGATGTCATATCAACAAAACTACGCGAGGGACCTTCTTGGCTGTCTCCCAAGTTTGCCCCGGTTGTAAATATAGCCGTAAGTGGGCCAGTCAGCCTCTCATCGGGAGCACACCAGCTGGAAATATTCAGCTGTCTGCAGCAGTTTTTTTCACTGGCTCATCTTTCACCCAAATGGAGAAGGTATTTGATTTGATTGATTTGATTGACAAGTCAGATATACATTATGTTTTTGTTTGTGATTCACACGTGCATATTAACAAAGCGTTATTCATTTATTCTTTTAGGTCCTAAATGCGTTACACGTCTCCACAATAAAGTACAGAGCGTTTCGGGAACACGCCAAGAAGTTCTTGGAACCCGCAGTTCTCAGCATGTGGTCTAAGGACCAAGAGCTTACCCTCGCCAGATTAAGCCAGAAAGAGACGGTGATAATCGGTGGTGACATGAGAGCCGATTCTCCAGGTTAGAAAAAGCTCCCCAATGTCAAATTTCTACTTTATGAATACATTTTTAATATTGCACTACATTGATTGAAATTGTTATTATTATTTTCAACAGGCCACAGTGCTAAGTACGGTAGTTACTCTGTGATGGAACTCGCCACCAATCATGTCATAGACGTCCAACTAATTCAGGTAATTAACAAGTCTGAAGACACCCACCGCACCCTTCATTGTGCTCAAACGAACACAAAGCTCTCGGTCTTGAATCTTGAATCGCTGTAGGTGTGAAGTGGTCTGGCTGGCTGTGTGTGTGAGCGGGGGTTAGGAAATGGAAATTGTGGGATGGTGGAATAGTTATTTTTAACGCTGGTGACTATTTTGAAAAGGCTATTTCATTGCTCTTCCCTTCCTTGTACCTCAACAGAGCAATGAGGTGGGAGGCAGCTACCATATGGAATTAGAAGGCTTGAGGAGAAGCCTCGCTCTTCTGAAGGACCGATCGGTGACCTTGGACTGTATTGTCACAGATCGTCACCCGAAGTACCTGAGAGATCTGGGCATCAAACACTTCTACGATGTGTGGCACGTGGCCAAAGGTATGTCGAAAGGCATCCCACATTCAATCCCACCCCTCCTACCCACCCCCCCCCCCCCACCCACCCAACCACCTCCAATGTACAGTCCCCCCCACCCCCACCTACCCAATCCTAATGTATATACTCTTTTCTTTCTGGACTCTTTTTGTATCACAAACAGTACTGTAATTGCAAATCTGGTATGTCAAAAAATGTATAGATGTAGCAGTACTGTCTATCTGTATGTCATGTATGTCATACGACTGTTATGTAATGTTATGTTATGTAATTCAAGGTCTGTCTAAGAAGCTAGACAAGGTTGCACAAGCGAAAGACTGCAAGGTGATAAAAAAATGGCGCCCACACATATCAAACCACCTCTACTGGACCGCTGCCACATCCAAGACGGCCGCTGAGAGGGTGGCTAGGTGGAAGTCATGTCTCAATCACATGATGAATGTACATGAACACGACGAAGAACCACTCTATCCGCATTGTCTTCATGCTGACCGTGTATCGAGAGATAGTAGCAAGTGGGTTAAACCTGGTATGTCTGTCTGTCTTTCATCATGAATATATACTCAACATATTTATTTATGTCCTCATTCTAGATTGGTGTGATTTACAAATGTATACTTGCTTGAATAATTCTAATCTACTGTAATATATCTGAATGCAATTTCTTTTTTACTTTAGACTCAAAACCGGCCCACCAGCTCGAGAAGGTTCTGCTAAACACAAGGATCATCAAAGATGTCGCCAAACTAAGTCCACACCATCAAACGTCTTCACTGGAGTCCTATCACAGTGTGATTTTACGTTTTGCCCCAAAAAACGTTGTTTTTTCATACATAGGAATGCTTTGCAGGTATTTTATATTGCGTACAAATGACTAATTATGGACTCCTGATTTGTCAAATAACTCATTATGTTGCATTAGATAACCTCAGATCAACTACAAATATATTGCTTGTGCTTATTGAAATTTTCCTTTCAGACTATACCTAGCTGCAATGCATTTCAATGAAAACTCAAATCGCCAGCAAGCCACAAACGCTTCGGGAGCTCCGGCTTACAAGATGAGTTTTCCAAAGGCCAAAAAGGGTGGACACACTATTAAACCAAGGAAAATCCCTCCGACAGTCAGTAAGTCAAAATATCAACATTTATTATTGCACACACATGACCTATATAAATAGAAAAATATTTCCACTTACAGTGGAACAGCATTAATAACAATAAATTGAATAAATAATAACCTTTTTAACATGACAAAACAAATAACAATTTCTCATTTACAGACTATGTCAACCAGCTGATGGAGCTCCTGTTTGACTCCGTCATTCGTGACCCCCAACCATATATCCAGGTGGTAGAGGCGATTCCCATCCCAGAACATCTGTGCGCACAGTTCGACAGGTCTTCCATGGAAGAAGCGGTTTCCGCCTATGTGTCACGCTTCAATCTTGTACCGGTCTGAAGCCAGTATAGACACCATCAGCATCCGGAAATTCGGTGCGGATTCGAACCACTACACAGGAAGGGATTACTACCCTCACTCTGCGGCCTAAGTATCCCCAGCACCACGCCACAAAGCACCTGTACGCGATATATCTGAAACGGCTAAAGAAAAAGAAGTATTATATTTATGCACAAATAAAATAAAAGCTGGGAAATAACCATTTGTCATGTCATGTCATTGGACAGTAGCAAGCATTGATTATATGTGATGTGCAATAAGGATTAGATTGTGTTTGCAAGAAAGATTAGTATAGTCTGAGAGATGCAAGATGGAGAAACACCTGTAAAATAATATATAAATCTGTAATAAATATTATTTACTTATTGATTCCGCTTTCTGGTATCCGGCCAAAATCTGCCTTGTAGATATTAGTTGCCATTTGGATGGTATAGGGGTTGAAGCACACTGGATCCAATCCCGGATGATCAACCATGCACAGTAGTCCAGTTGGTTCCTGGTTAATTCGACATCTGACCTATATATATAGAAAATTAAATCATTAGCCATATGCATGGTTTTCAGTGCTACCAAGATGCAAGGTTGTGTTACTACTTTACCTGTGGAACTTCCATGCAGCATACATTCTCAGCCTCTGTTGGCATCCGTTCACAATTTCCGCACGTGCACCTAGTAGATTGATTTGAGGGTGAATGAAATTATCAATCAATGATCAAAATTGCTACAATACAGTACTGCTCAATACCAACACAACTGCTATGATGGAGACCAGAGAAAGACTTTCGTCTTGTTTACATCAGGGTCCCCCAATTTCAATTCATCGTAACATATATGACATATAGATAGACAGTACTGCTACATCTCTATATTTATGACATACCATATTTGTATTGCTACAATACAGTACTGCTCAATACCAACACAACTGCTATGATGGAGACCAGAGAAAGACTTTCGTCTTGTTTACATCAGGGTCCCCCAATTTCAATTAATCGTAACATATATGACATATAGATAGACAGTACTGCTACATCTCTATATTTATGACATACCATATTTGTATTGCTACAATACAGTACTGCTCAATACCAACACAACTGCTATGATGGAGACCAGAGAAAGACTTTCGTCTTGTTTACATCAGGGTCCCCCAATTTCAATTCATCGTAACATATATGACATATAGATAGACAGTACTGCTACATCTATATATTTATGACATACCATATTTGTATTGCTACAATACAGTACTGCTCAATACCAACACAACTTCTATGATGGAGACCAGAGAAAGACTTTCGTCTTGTTTACATCAGGGTCCCCCAATTTCAATTAATCGTAACATATATGACATATAGATAGACAGTACTGCTACATCTATATATTTATGACATACCATATTTGTATTGCTACAATACAGTACTGCTCAATACCAACACAACTGCTATGATGGAGACCAGAGAAAGACTTTCGTCTTGTTTACATCAGGGTCCCCCAATTTCAATTCATCGTAACATATATGACATATAGATAGACAGTACTGCTACATCTCTATATTTATGACATACCATATTTGTATTGCTACAATACAGTACTGCTCAATACCAACACAACTGCTATGATGGAGACCAGAGAAAGACTTTCGTCTTGTTTACATCAGGGTCCCCCAATTTCAATTCATCGTAACATATATGACATATAGAAAGCAAAAGCAAAAGCTGGCTGATCGATCAAGTAAGTAAGTACCGTTATTTCGGCAACCGTTAGACTAACGGTGGAATCAACTAACCAATCGTAAACTATTTGTAAGCCTCGATCGCTGTTGTTTGGGGGGGGGTGTCAGTACAATCTAACGTTAGTGTGTGTTTTCGACTGGCCGCGACAGAAGTACACAACCATTAGACTAACAGTAACTAACAGTGCAATCAATCAACTTACCAATCGGAAACGATGTAATGTAAGCCTCGCTGTAGCAAATCGACTTCTTCTTCTTCTTCTGAATCATACTGTGGGTCGCTCTCTGGATCCCAAACATAATGTACAGCCATGTTGTATTAGTTAGTAAAATCGGTATATGTTTTTGCGTGTCGAAATAAAAACCTGAAACCTGAGACCTTCACCTGGATGGAAGGACGGGGAGATGGGCGGAGCTATTTGGTGGGTGGCTGTCACTCAAAGCATTCTGCTAGTATGGGTGGAGCCAAGCCAATAATAGCCTGCTTTCATGAGGCTGAAAAATGCTGGTTTTGAGTACAAGATTAGAAATATAAAACAATGATTATTTTTGGAATAAAAATTACAGATGTGTTACATAGACTCACAGGAATTGTGTAAAGTTGCCCAAATAGTGCTAGGAATAGCACTGCATAGCACCTTTAAAACTTTTCACCAGGTGCCCCTGACAGGGCAGCAAAAACCGTACAGTTATTTTAAATTTTTTTATCTACTTTTTCTCCCATTTTCTATTTTTCTCCCATCCCAATTTCGTATCGTCCAATTCTACCCTCCCCTGTCTCGAACGTTGTTAGGCCATGCCTCCCACAAGCCGGCTGCAATGTGGACAAAGCCTTGCATCACGTGTCCCCTCCGGTACTCGAGGAAGCAGCAGTCGCATCTTTTCACCTGCACAGCGCGATCTCTCAGCGTCGGGGGTCTGCGTTTGGAGGGCACGCCGCCCCCGTCGCTTCCTGATTCTGCTGCGCAGGCGCACCAACCGACCTGTAGGAGTCGCTGTCCACAACGTCCGATCCCCACCCATCAGCTTCCCACCCCCTAATACTGCCAATTGTATTAGTATGAACGACCAGCCAAGCTGATAGCAATGCGGAGAGCTGGGCTCGAACCCAGCGTCTCCTGCATTGGTGGTGAGCGCCTTGCCCACTGCACCACCTAGCCGCCCGTACAGTAACTTTTTTGTAATGTAAATAGCTCCTCCATTTTCCATCTGATTGAGCTGTGGTTTTTTCTCCAGACGTTAACAGAAAGGTAAATAAACTAACTACGTATTTTATGGCAATAACATTCAGGTTTGTTTTACCTGTGAGATATGATCCCGAAAATAACGTAAAAGAAAAAAGTTCACGCTGGAAGTGAGCTATTAACACTTAAAATTGGTAAACAAACGTAGTGCTGAAAATATACACTTTGACTGCTGTTTTGACAGGGTTAGGATCTTTACTCTTGGCTACATTTGAAAAAGAAACGCAACATTAATGTTAGGTTATGGTTAGGTTATGATTAAGTTATGGTTAGGCTATGATTAGGTTATGATTATGTTATGGTTATGTAGCAACCTGAAAAATATGCCTATTATTCAGATGTGCTGACTTGCCTTTTATCTCCCCTTTGTGCACAAAGACATGTTGACTAGTTTCCATTGATATTCTCACGAACAATGACGCGAGCTCCTCCTTCTTCTACCGGCTGAAATATGGATTATAAACGGCATTACTGGATTCTATTCTACAATCCTTTTCCCTGTGGAGCTAGTAGGCGGTAACAGCAGGGGGCGCGGTGGCAGGCAGAGAGCGTACGGGAGAGACGGAGGAGGAAGTAGACGGAAGTGCGAGGAACCAGTCTCTTCGACATTGGACTTGGATCGGTTCGGTCGTGTCTGGAAGAGCCCCGTATTGAACTTGAGTATATTACGGGTTATCCTATACCAGCAAACGTAGAAGCGTGTTGCATGTTTCCTTACGGAATACCCTAGCGATACAACGAGTTATCCTAGAAGGAATGCGGTATCGCCCTGAGGGGTTTAAGTTAAAGTTATTCCCTCTAGCGAGGTGCCCTGCCAGCGTGGCGTGAAGAGGATCGGTGTTTAGAAACACCCTGCGTTATCATATATCCCGGCTAGCAGGGGGGCTGTCTGGGGACCCAGAGTGTAGCTGCAGTGTTAGTGAGGGCGAGTTTAGATACGCGCGTGGACCCAGAACCAGTTGCCTACAACCAGTCTGCTCCGGCTTCCTACAACCAGATCTACACCAGGCTGCCTGCAGCACGCGGGAGTTCGTCCCGACCAACAGAGGTTGCCATCACCCAGCACACGCACTCAGCCAGCACTGCCTCTCTGCTCCAGCTCAGCCTGCTAGCACCCTCGCCGAGAGCGTTCGACGCCATCTTGCCTTCCGGACGACGGTGGCGCGGCGAGGCCGCCATGTTGGTTGAGTACAATTGAGCATCTACGCTCCGGAGCTATTACACAGTACACAGTGTGTTGCGGCCCGCGGGCGAAGCTAACGTTGCTAACCACAGTTCTAGGGGTACCCCATTAGCAATACATGCCGGCATTAGCACAGGACTTTTGTAAGGTATTTGTGGGCCCACCTTTTGATTTCTTTTCATTTCTTTGAGTGTGATAACAGGTTTGTTCTTTAATAATATTTTCCCATCTAATTAACCCTTTCCCTGTGGGGAAGGTACAGACCTGGTGCATTATAAATAAAGCCTAGAGAGGTATTATTCTTGCCGTATAATTAAAGCCTGGAGGTATTATACAGGTTGAAGACCAAGACATGGGCGATGAGTCAAACACATTGAAGGATATTATCCCTGATATTAACCCAGAGGTGGCTGTATAATATACCTGTTTATGAGGTATGGAGTTACAAGCGGAACTATAGTGGGACTTCAGTCCATTTGGTCACTATTATTAAATCATTGTAACTGACCAGTATAAGTAACATTAAAGAATTAGATGGGAGTTCTGTGTGCGTGTCTATCCATGAGCTGTTTAACAACTCTTTTGGTGTGTGTAACGTTAACATAATTAACCCCTTCCTATTCCACCTTTCCCTTTTCATTGTAAGGTTTCTAGGGTCATTGAGGGAGGGTACTGCTTGCGGGGGGAACCCAGGGTATTTATTTACAATTCAGTCACTAGGTGTGGGAGGGTTTAAGGAGCAATTGGGGGAAGTGGGAGCGTGTTGGGGAGTACTGCTGACCGCCCTGCTGCAGGGGAGGAAGACCAGAGTACCAGACCAGGTTGGTAAATCCCGGGCCCCATCCACTCACACTACCAGCCTCCAGTCGAAGCTCCAGACTCAAAGACGGAGGTGCAGTCAGACAGAGCTCTACTGTGTCTCGCTACCCAGTGATTGTGCCCACCCGTTCCCACGAAGCAGGGATAATCCACCCTGCTACAGTTAGGTTATAGTTAAGGTTATAAGGAGTTACAGAATTAATATCCTATGAAATGTTATCACAAGGCATGAAAAAATTATGTATGTGTGTTACTAAAACTAGTGCAGTGCCTGTTCGGGACGTGTCACTTGCTTGGCTCGTCTCCAGACAGCAGAACAGTGCAGAGAAAACCCAATGCTGGGTGTACTGTATTTATTGGGGGCTGAGAGTATGTTCATTCAAACCTTTATTTATTATCGAAAAGGACAATGAGGTTACCCTCATTTTCAATGTCGTCAAGACTTACAGACATTTCAATGCATAATTAATTTTTTTTTTAATTATGTAATATAATAATAATAAATAATAATAACTATCTATATAGCACCTTTCACACATGGACCGCAACCCAAAGTGCCCCACAGCAAATAGCATACAATTATTAAGGCATAACATTTTTATACAGGTGACAGAATAAAAACAATGCATAAAGTGCAGACAAGAATAGGTATAAAAGGCAATAAAAAGTAGTGCAACGTAGAACATGCAGAAATAAGAATAGGCATAAAATGTTAAAAAGTACAATGTTGAGGCGGCCGGGTAACACAGCGGACTAAGCGTCTGTCTACCACCGCAGAGACAGTGGGATCGAATCCAACTGCCAGCGGTGCCTCCGGTGTGGCCGGTCGTCCGTGCTGACACAATTGACAGTGTCAGTGGGTGGGAAGCCGGTGAGGGTGGGTCCTGGTCGTTGTAAACAGCCTGCACAGCGGTCGGGGCGCCTGCACAGCGAGGGAAAGATCTGGGGGAGGTAGTGTGACCTTCCACACGTTACTCTCCCAGGGAGAGTCCACGCTGCCGCGTCTCTACAAATAGTAGCTCCAGTTCTGCAGACCCCTCTCTGATTGGTTGAGCTCCATTTCTGCAGACCCCTCTCTGATTGGTTGAGCGAAGCCCCTCTCTGATTGGTTTAGCTCGTCACGCGGTAAAAGGCGGATGTAATGTTATCATATCAAGAAGATAAAAATAAATGTACTACCAGATTCGCGTATAACGTTATTTCGCGTGACTTCGCGGTTTATTCATAACGTTATGTACATTTCACAACACAGCCAGCTGTCAGAAACTGTACATTGTAACGTTATGTTATTTCGCGTTATAACCCTGCCCATTTGATGTTCCCAAATCATATTCAGAAAGTATCACAGAGGCTTCTATTGACCAAGGAATTAGTTATTATTAGTAAGACACAACATTTCCGTAGCAATTGACCACCAGGCTCTTTCTCTTAAGGCATTAACTGGGTTAATTAATATAAATGTTATATTGTAACTGTCTAGTTACACATTGGTTCCTGCAATTAAAACTTTGAATCTGAAAGAGCTCTGGTCAGCGAAGCCGGCGATGCGAGCAATTATTATTGGTTTTTAATGACAAACCAATTACATAATCCAACATATGTGTAAAGGCACAAACAACATATTCCAGTTAACGGTATATTTTTTTAATGATTCGTTATGGCGTAATCAATACTTCCATGCGTATAAATTGCGTTCGCGACCTCCATGTTTTGGGGCTATTCATCAGAAAACTCGGATCCGGGATTTGGCTCCCATTCGTCGGGCAAGAACTGTGGGTTTTCAGCCTCTCTCTCTGGAGCTTAACGGAGTTTCGACTCCTGGCTAGAGGAGCTTGTCGCGACTCATGCGCATGCGCGCGCTCGGCCAATCAGAGAGGGGTCTGCAGAAATGGGCTCAACCAATCAGAGAGGGGTCTGCAGAAATGGAGCTACGAAAAGTAGAGACGCGCGCTGCCAGGTGAAAAGAAGCGGTTGATTGGCTGCACATGTGTCGGAGGAAGCATGTGATAGCCTCCACTCTCCCAGACCACCTGTAGGGGGTAGAGTGCGCGACGACCAGGAAGGGGATTGGGAATTGGCATAACGACTAACATTGGGATGGGAGAAAAACGGAAAAAGGAGGGGGATTTTTTTTTTTTTAAAACAGCCAGTCCCCCAAACACCCCACACATCAATCCCCACCACATCCCCATCAAAGACACACCCCCCGATAAAGCATGTTGTGATCGAAGGAAAACACAAACCACCCACACCGACATGCATGGCGACGGGAATGCCACCCCCGCGGGTCACCCCATCCCCCCCGGTCCCGGCGACTACACAACCACACAACCACGAGGAAACCAGCAAACCCCACACCCCACCCCCAAACTCCACGGAGGAATGACAGGTCACTCGCCCCAGGACCTGCAGCCACCCCAAAGGATTCACGACTCCAAACACTCAAGCAGACAGACAACATATAACTGGACTATGGAGAAGTCTTTATTCGGCATGCAGGCAGACACACATGCGATGGGCGGCACACACACAGGAACACACACACATGCAATTAGTTGGGTCGCCGATGCGATTGAGTCTCTGCACTTGACCCATCCCATCGTCCTTCCCCCAAGGGCAGCCGGGAGCAGATAGAGGCTGTGACGTGAGGCCGCGCCCCGGGGACCAATCCTAGTGCTCCTGTCCGTCTTCGTCAGGGACGCGACAGCGATCTGTTGTGCATGTTTTTCCATTGGGTTTCTCTTATCGGGGGGGGGAACTCTTGCGAGCACGGGGAGAACATGCAAACTCCACACAGAAAGGCCCGGGAGATACCCCACCTGGGTACGTGGCAACGCGGAAACCTGGTCCCCAAGCGGGAATCGAACCCTAGACCTTCTAGCTGTGAGGCGGCAGTGTTAACCACTACACCACCGTGCCTCCAGTGGTCAAATGAGAAGACATGCAGCACCACGGACAGTCCGAGACGACACCGGGACCCCTGGGACCCCCCCCCCCCCGAAACACAGCAGAAGCCATAGCGAGCCCCCCACGCAAGGAATCCCCAAAACACCAGCGAACCGAGGGAGCCCAATGATGAAAACCAACCAAAATCCATCAAAGCACACGCAAGAGACCAGCAACCAACTCCAGGAAAGGTCCGGGAATGGCCCAGCTGAAGCCATAAGCGCCATAGGCTCCAACCAACCCCCCCCAGACCTCCCCCAGAGCCGAACACCAGTCTCCCGCACGCGCCCGACACCCCTGGCCAGTCCCCACCACTGAACTCTCCCAACCCACCGATACCCCAGCGACCCCCCGCATGAAGAACCCACCACAACCCCCACAGCACCCCAAAGGTCCCGGTGCCATCCCAGACCACTCACAATGCCACACGCCCCCCCATCCAACCACCACCATGTCCATCCGTCCGAACATCCAGAATTGTCCCCCCCCCCCCCCCCGACACGGCCACAGGCCATGGAGAACACGACCCGCCACCCCCCACAGAATCCAAAAGCAAAAACATAGAACCCACTGATCCCCCCGCAACGGCAAGGCCACCAGGACCAGAGGCAACAAAGCAGCCCACAGAAACGACACCCTCTGATCCAATCCAGTGGTGGAGAGCGGGCCTGTGACAGGGTAGCGTGGTGGAGTGGGGCAGAGCGAAGTCCGGGGTTGAGCAGGCCGCGGCAGGGGTCCAGGGTGAGCAGGGGTTGAGCAGGCCGCGGCAGGGGTCCAGGGTGAGCAGGGGTTGAGCAGGCCGCGGCAGGGGTCCAGGGTGAGCAGGGGTTGAGCAGGCCGCGGCAGGGGTCCAGGGTGAGCAGGGGTTGAGCAGGCCGCGGCAGGGGTCCAGGGTGAGTAGGGGTTGAGCAGGCCGCGGCAGGGGTCCAGGGTGAGCAGGGGTTGAGCAGGCCGTGGCAGGGGTCCAGGTTGAGCAGGGGTTGAGCAGGCCGCGGCAGGGGTCCAGGGTGAGCAGGGGTTGAGCAGGCCGCGGCAGGGGTCCAGGGTGAGCAGGGGTTGAGCAGGCCGCGGCAGGGGTCCAGGGTGAGCAGGGGTTGAGCAGGCCGCGGCAGGGGTCCAGGGTGAGCAGGGGTTGAGCAGGCCGCGGCAGGGGTCCAGGGTGAGCAGGGGTTGAGCAGGCCGCGGCAGGGGTCCAGGGTGAGCAGGGGTTGAGCAGGCCGCGGCAGGGGTCCAGGGTGAGCAGGGGTTGAGCAGGCCGCGGCAGGGGTCCAGGGTGAGCAGGGGTTGAGCAGGCCGCGGCAGGGGTCCAGGGTGAGTAGGGGTTGAGCAGGCCGCGGCAGGGGTCCAGGGTGAGCAGGGGTTGAGCAGGCCGTGGCAGGGGTCCAGGTTGAGCAGGGGTTGAGCAGGCCGCGGCAGGGGTCCAGGGTGAGCAGGGGTTGAGCAGGCCGCGGCAGGGGTCCAGGGTGAGCAGGGGTTGAGCAGGCCGCGGCAGGGGTCCAGGGTGAGCAGGGGTTGAGCAGGCCGCGGCAGGGGTCCAGGGTGAGCAGGGGTTGAGCAGGCCGCGGCAGGGGTCCAGGGTGAGCAGGGGTTGAGCAGGCCGCGGCAGGGGTCCAGGGTGAGCAGGGGTTGAGCAGGCCGTGGCAGGGGTCCAGGGTGAGCAGGGGTTGAGCAGGCCGCGGCAAAGGTCCAGGGTGAGCAGGGGTTGAGCAGGCTGCGGCAGGGGTCCAGGGTGAGCAGGCTGTGGCAAGGGTCAGGGGTGTGAGGCAATATCACAGACTAGGGCTGGGGTCCAGGTTCAGGGCTGGGGTCAGGCAGAAGTGCACACAGGATAATCCGATCAAAACACGAATGCAAAAACACAAAAGTAAAAGCACAAAAAGGCAAATGCAGAATCTCTGTAAATACATAAGACTGCTTGCAGCGTTGTGGAGACCTGTGGTAAGACTGCAGTGTTCTCAAGAACCATTCATCCGATTGACTTCACACTCGACACCAGTGAATGGCAGCCATTGAGCCTGCGTAGCCCAAGGTTGGGTGCTACACAATGGTGGTGGAGGAGGCAATTTCCACCATACATTGTAAAGCGCTTTGAGTGTCTAGAAAAGCGCTATATAAATAAGAATGATCATTCATGCATTCATATTCTACACCACACTCCACTGGGTCCTCAGTGATGAATGGTTCTCAAGGTATGCTATGGACAGACATGCCCTATAGCGCCACCATCTGGCCAAATGGCGCCACATTCAACACCACCTTCAGCACTCCCCTGGATCCTCAGCAATACACCCGCCCGAGCATGAAGTCGATCGGATGAATGGTTCTCGAGGGACTATACACAAACACAATAGCGCCACCATCTGGCCAAACGGCATCATTATATTCAACACTGCACTCCCCTGGGTCCAGGAATATGCCCAACAAGTGTGAAGGGAGGAATGGTTCTTGAGATATGCAGACAGACACATAGACACACACACACTGCAAGCAGATATTACTTCCTTTATACGTAGTTAGATTGTTCAAAGAGAAGCTGTCTTTTATGTGGTGTGTCTACATCTTCTCATAAAATATCAACGCCCAGTAAACACCATCCCCCTCTCTCCATTTCTTACTTTCTCTCTCTCTGTTTCTATCTGTCCCTCTCGCCCTCCCTTATTCTCTCTATCTTTCTCTCTCCCCCTCCCTCCTTTTCTCTCTCTCTCTCTCTCTCTCTGCCTCACACCCTTCCTCTCTCCCTCTCTCTCTCTCTGTAAACCCCAGGTTTTCAGTGATGCTGAAGCTCTTTAACTGAGCACCAACCAAGTACCATTACATATTAAACTGCTTATAAAAGCTTGCTGTCGGTTGCCGGGCAGCTCTGGGGCAGAACAAACCATGGTAACGTCTGATTGGGTGTTAATGTCTGTCTGAACAACCAATAGAAAGGTGGTAAATGTGTGATTATTTAAAAGGAGACAAGTGGTGGCTGGCTAACCAACAGGCTAATACACTCCTGAATCAGCTAGGATGAGGATTAAGAGAGAGAGAGAGATACATACAGAGAGAGAGAGAGAGAGATACAGAGAGAGAGAGAGAGAGAGAGAGATACAGAGAGAGAGACACGCATGCAGACAGACAGAGAGAGACATACAGAACGAGAGACATACAGAGATAGAGAGAGGGATACAGAGAGTTTCTTATGTAAATCATTTATACAGTTTAATGTGTTATACACACACACACATGCACACGCACACGCACGCACACACACACACACACACACACACACACACACACACACACACACACACACACACACACACACACACACACACACACACACACACACACACACACACACACACACACACACACACACACACACACAGTATACACTTACATACAGGTCATTAGTTGACGCTTTATCCAAAGTGACTTACAAATTGTGTACAACAAGTCAGCAGGAGGGGTATACCTCTGGCAGCTAAGGGTCAGTGGTATTGTTCATCTAGCAGTGCAGAACTTGAGTGCATAGCAGTATAGACATAATTAGCATAGTAGGTAGTAGTATAGGCATAGTACCATAGTAGATAGTAGTATAGACATTAGACATAGTAATATAGTACATAATAGTACTTAAAAAAAGAAGTTCAGATATTGATTGAAAAAGTGGGAATTTATTAATAAGTGTGAATTGGCACGCCCACAAGAAGTAGTTTAGATGAATTAGGAGACAGGATGGGAGTGGCGTGTAATGGTTTAAAATTCTGGAACACAGGAGAGAGAGTGTGTTATTTTTGTATACGTTGGAGAAACTTTGACTCAAGTTGACGATCTTGTAATAAATTGAACAAACTGAGAAACTATTTCCCACTGTTTAACTTAACCAATGGGAGTCAACGTCCCTTCTCTAATGACTATTACTTGCTATTTCCCTCTTGTGGTACTATTAATGTATAACCAGTATTAATGTATAGACCAGCTGTTCCTGGCAAAACAAAGGATTTTAACCTAAGGCAGCTGTTTCCTCTTAAGCCCTAGTCATATTTTCAGAAAATTCGCCTAAAAATACATACCTAAGTAAATGGAAGATTGCTCCACTTCTACAAGGTCCATTTGCATGTTCTTGGTATCTAGGGACATCTAGGGATCTCAGGGAATGTATTCCCAGTGTCAGAAACATTGTGTCTGTTACTAGGCCTGAGCAAATGTGACCAGGCACAGACTCTGGGTCCTTTAGACTGAGGGATCTTCAAAATAGTCCTTTACATGATATGAAAGCAGGCCCGGACTGGCCGTCGGGAGCACCGGGAGTTTTCCTGGTGGCTTGGCCTGTGCTGATAAACAAATTAAAAAATAATAATAATATTATATAATTCTTTTTGCAGTCAGGCCACATAACTTAGAAGCAGGCCAGGCCAGTGTTTCTAGTTGCGGGCGACGCGATAGTTAGATAACCTAAGTGGGGAACAACCAGGAGATCACTGTGACAATCAATCAATACAATTTATTTGTATAGTACATTTAGACATGACACTTGTCAACCAAAGTGCTTCACAGTAAGTCGCATAACTAAAAAAAATTAAATAAAGTGCTCCTAGAGGCTGGGTGGCGCAGAGATTGCGCTTGTCACCAATGCAAGAGACTCCGGTCTTGAATCCCGGTGTCAGCATTGCCTCCGGCTTGGGCCAGTCATCATATTATCTCAATTGGCAGAGGTGGCGGGTGGAAGTCGATGGGTGGGGATTGGACGTTGTGGACAGTGACTCCTACAGGTCGGTTGGGGGACGCCTGCACAGCAGGGACAGGAAGTAGCGGGGGTAGTGTGAGCCTCCCATGCGTTACACCTCGCCACTGAGAGTCCGCGCTGTCTAGTGAAAAGATGCGACAGGCTGCCTCCTCGTGTACCGGAGGGGACACGTGATGCAAGGCTTCTATCCTCCCTACGACCGACCAGTGGGAGGCATAGTCGAGCAACGTTCAAGTCAAGTCAAGTCAAGAGTTTTATTTGTCACGGCATACAAGCATACAGTGAAATGCAGGATGTCATGCCCGCAGCGATGTGCAACACAAGTAATAAGACAGGAATGAGAATAGGACATTTGTGCAATAATACAATGTGCAATAATACAATGCAATAATACAAGTAATAATAATAACAGGTATATGTACATAAAGTTTACAAGAGCATGGTAGGACATGCTAAGGTCCTGCGATAGTGCAATACACAGTTAGCTACGGATGAGGCACTGGGTCTTATGTACAGTACTATACAATGCTATACAATCTACAGTTATACTATGTGTCCTTATGCTAGCTTGCTATATCCTTCTGTTTACTATACAAGAACCACTCCTATTCTTATTTTTTAAAGTGACCTTTTCATTGTGTAAGGTGACCGTTGAGTGTGGGCGTGTGCAGCATGTGTGTGTGTGTGTTCATGCTAAAGTGACTGCTTAGTGTGTGAGCGTATACAGTGTGTGTGTTGTGTGTGTGCTCATGTGTTCAGTGTTCAAGACTCTGATGGCCTGGGGGAAGAAGCTGAGCCGAAGTCTCTCTGTCCTAGTTGCTGGTGTTCGCAGGCGTTTGCCTGACCGCAGCAGCTTGAACAGGCTGTTGTTGGGGTGATGAGGGTCTTTCCTTATTCTGCAGGCTCTGGATTTGCACCTCTTGTTATAAAAGGCCTGCAGGGGTGGTAGTGCAATACCTGTGGTACGCTCGGCTGAGCGCACCACTCTCTGTAGGGCCTTCTTGTCCTGTGCAGTGATGTTTCCAGTCAAGATGCTCTCTACAGCTCCAGAGTAGAAGCACTGGAGTATCTTTCCCGATACTCGGAACTTCCTTAACTGTCTCAAGTGGTAGAGGCGCTGCTTTGCCTTCTTTACGACTGAGTCTATGTGTGTTGTCTATGTCAGGTCCTCTGAGATGTGGACCCCCAGGTACTTGAAGCTGCTCACCCTGTCCACGATAGCCCTGTTTATCCTCAGTGGTGTGTGTGTCCCCTGCTGTGTTCTCTTAAAATCCACGATCATCTCTTTGGTTTTACCAATGTTCAGGAGCAGGCTGTTGTCCTGGCACCAGAGTTCCAGTACCTCAACCTCCTCCCGATAGGCCTTCTCGTCGTTGTCAGAGATCAGCCCCACCACCACTGTGTCGTCCACAAACTTCACTATGGAGTTGGAGCTGAACTTGGCCACACAATCATGTGTGTATAGTGAATACAGCAGGGGGCTCAGAACACAGCCCTGGGGGGACCAGATATGGTGATGGTGTTGGAGGTCTGACCCCCCACCCTGACCGCCTGGGGCCTTTCACTCAGAAAGTCCAGTATCCAGGCGCTCAGAGCGGAGCTAAGACCCAGCTCGATCAGCTTGTCCACCAGTCTGGTGGGGACTATGGTGTTGAACGCTGAACACTATAGTCAATGAACAACAGTCTCACATAGCCCCCCTTCTGGCAGTCTAGGTGAGAGAGGGTGCTGTGCAGTACTTGGGAGACCGCATCGTCAGTGGACCTGTTTGGCCTGTATGCAAATTGCATAGGGTCCATATCACTGGGGAGGGAGGCACAAATGTAATCCTTAACCAGCCTCTCAAAACACTTCATGACCACAGAGGTGAGTGCCACCGGTCTGTAGTCATTAAGACCTGTTGGGGAGGATTTCTTTGGTACCGGTATTATAGTAGACACCTTGAAAGGGACCACGGACTCAGCCAGGGATAGATTAAATATGGTGGTGAACACTGGGGCTAGCTGGTTAGCACAGGACTTAAGTATACGTCCTGTTATCCCATCTGGGCCAGCTGCCTTCCTGGTGTTCACCCACATAAATGCTCTTCTCACACTGTGTTCCGTCAATGAGAGAGTGCCCCCGCCCCCCGCGGATGCTCCCCCCCCCCCCCCCCCTCCACGACAGCCGGCGTGTCAGTGACGTCGTTAGCCGGTGAGCTAGTGTCGCCACTGTCTGCACCAAACCGTGCGTAAAAGGCGTTGAGCTGGTCCGCGAGAGAGGCATCGGCATTCTCCATTGAGGGGCCGTTGACTTTGTTGTCAGTTATCGTCCGCAGTCCTCGCCATAAGCCTCTTGTGTCGTTCTGGGACATTTGTGCCTCCATCTTATCAGCATACGTCCTCTTAGCAAGTTTAACATCCGTGAGCAGAGTATAGACTGTAGCCTTATACTCCTCCATGTTTCCTGTCGCTCTGCCCAGGTTGTAAGCAGTGGTGCGAGTTTTCAGAGCCGCTCGGATAGTACTGTCAACCCACGGTTTCTGGTTCGGGAAGACTCGGACCGTCTTTGTGGGGACAATACTATCAGCTAGTGTTGCTATAAAGCTAACGACCACATCTGCGAACTCGCTGACGCCACTGGAGCTTGTCTGAAACATACCCCAGTTGACATCTTCAAGTGCGTCCTGTAGCGCTGTCTCTGATTGGTCGGACCACTTCTTTACTTCACGTGACACGACGGCGTCACGTGATCTCTGCCTGTAGGCAGGAATAAGCAATATGGAGTCGTGGTCTGATGTACTCGATTCTCCAGCTAAAGGAGGGGCCGGTACTGCCCTGTAACCAGCTTTGAATGGGGTGTAACAATGGTCCAGCGTATTTCCTCCCCTTGTGGAGCAAGCGATGTGCTGAAAAAAGGATGGCATCACTTTCTTCAGGTTCGCTTGATTGAAGTCGCCGGCTACTATCATGGCTGCGTCTGGGTGTTTAATCTGTTGTTTAGTTAGGTGGCCTTGTAGATCCGCCAGTGCCCTGGCGGTATTGGCTTGTGGAGGAATGTACACCGCCGTCATGATAATGGCGGTGAATTCTCTGGGGAGGTGAAACGGGCGACATTGAACCGACAAATGCTCTAGGTCCGGTGAGCATGAACGGTACAGAATCTTTACCTCCTTTGGATTGACCCAGTTGTTATTGGTCAGAAGAAGTAGTCCTCCTCCAACGCTCTTCCCGGACTCTTCTGTACGATCTGCTCGAAAGACTCAGAAGGACTCGGACGGGGGTATTATGTGGTCCGGAGTGGATGCCTGAAAGAGGAAGGGAGAATTGAAAATACGAAATTGGAATGGGAGAAAAATAGAAAATAAGGAGAAAAAGTGGATAAAAAAAATAAACAAAGTGCTCCTAAAGTATAAGAAACAGACAGAGAGTACAGAGGCAAATGATTTACAGGGGTTTTTGTATACACTACTGAATTTTGCCATCCGGACACATGCAATTTAAAATATGAATATAGAATATAGAATATCAGGCCTATAAATTACCTTATTATGGCCAAGTCACACATCTATGGATCGGGCCAAATCTCCTCTTTCCAATGGCAGAGTTCAATCTGGATTTAGTACCACCAGGCGCCCCTTACAGGGGCAGCAAAAATCATACAGTTTACTTTTTTGTAATGTAAATAGCTCCACCATTTTTCATCTGATTGAGCTGTGGTTTTTTTCCAGACGTTCACAGAAAGGTAAAGAAACTAACTACGTATTTTATGGCAACAACATTCAGGTTTGTTTTACCTGTGAGATATGATCCCGAAAATAACGTGAGAAGACAAACATCATACACTGGGACAAAACAAGCAGACTACAGACACTAAACAGAGAACCCTAATAACAGACAGTAACTACAAAGACTAAAGACTAAACGGATAACCTAATACAAGACAAGAGTAACACAAGAGTAACACTAGACTAACAGGGGAAAATTAAGAAGGGCAAGAGAGAGAAGGGGAGAGAGAGAGCAAGAGAGAGAAAAGGGGAAAGAACACTAAGGGACAGAAATACAAGGAAGTTGGAACAAACATACAGGGACGGGGAGAGGTAGAGCAGGGGAGAATAGTCTATGAACTGGTGGGACATAACACTCCAATGCCAATGTCTGTATGTGTGTGAGTGTGTGTGTGTGTGTGTGTGTGTGTGTGTGTGTGTGTGTGTGTGTGTGTGTGTGTGTGTGTGTGTGTGTGTGTGTGTGTGTGTGTGTGTGTGTGTGTGTGTGTGTGTGTGTGTGTGTATGGTCTGTGTGTGTGTCTGTGTGTGTCTGTGTGTGTGTGTGTGTCTGTGTGTGTGTGTGTGTGTGTGTGGCGTGTGTGTGTGCGTGTGTGTGTGCGTGTGTGTGTGTGTGTGTGTGTGTGTGTGTGCGTGCGTGCGTGCGTGCGTGCGTGCGTGCGTGCGTGCGTGCGTGCGTGCGTGTGTGTGTGTGTGTGTGTGTGTGTGTGTGTGTATTGTCGTTATCAGTCTCATACAGAGCCCTGCTTCTTGGCAGAGCAATGCCGGTTCATACAGGGGCTAATGTTTCCTTCTGTGTGTGTGTGTGTGTGTGTGTGTGTGTGTGTGTGTGTGTGTGTGTGTGTGTGTGTGTGTGTGTGTGTGTGTGTGTGTGTGTGTGTGTGTGTGTGTGTGTGTGGTGTGTGTGTGTGTGTGTGTGTGTGTGTGTGTGTGTGTGTGTGTGTGTGTGTGTGTGTGTGTGTGTGTGTGCGTGCGTGTGCATATGTGTTGCAGTGTATGGATACAATTATTAGGGAAATATAACCATGGGAAGAAAATGGGTTTTAGAGAAGAGGTGGGGAGAGGAGAGGAGAGAATAGAAAAGTAGAGAAGAGAAGAGAAGAGAAGAGAAGAGAAGAGAAGAGAGAGAAGAGAAGAGAAGAGAAGAGAAGAGAAGAGAAGAGAAGAGAAGAGAAGAGGAGAGGAGAGGAGAGGAGAGGAGAGGAGAGGAGAGGAGAGGAGAGGAGAGGAGAGGAGAGGAGAGGAGAGGGGAAGAGAGAAGAGGAGAGAATAGGAAAAGAGAGAAAATTAGAGGAGAGGAGAAGTGAGGAGAGAAGATGAGAGATGAGGTGAGGAGAGAAATGGAGAGAGAAAGAAAGAAAGAAGAATGCTGAGAAAGAGGTAGAGATGATAAAAGATATACGAAAAACAGGAAAAGAGAGAGAGAGATGGAGAGTTGAGAAGAGGAGGAGAGGAGTGAAGAGAAGAGAAGAGAAGAGGAGAGGAGAGGGGAAGAGAGAAGAGGAGAAGAGAGAAAATGAGAGGATATATAAGTGAGGAGAGAAGATGAGAGAT
>NC_140181.1:34616943-34660106 GCF_963971535.1 Notolepis coatsorum | reverse complement strand
AATTGATAAGAGGAGGAGGAGAGGTGAGGATGAGCTCAAAGAGAATGGAGGAGGAGGCGAAGAGAGGGAGAGAAAAGAGAATACAGGGATGAGGAATAGAGGGATGGATCAAATGAAAAGAAAGATACAGAAGAGGAGAGAAGAAAGGGATGATAGAGGGAGGTAGAGAGTTATGGAGAGGATGAAAGGAGGAGATGAGGGAGAGAGGATATAGAGGGTGAAGAGGATGAAAGGAGGGAGAGTGAGATATAGAGAGGTAGAGATGGATGAATATGATGCAAATAGGGAGAGAGGGATAGAGGGAGGTAGAGAGAGGGATGAAGAGGATGAAGGGAGGGATAGAGGGAGGCAGAGAGAGGGATGAAGAGGATGAAAGGAGGAAAGGAGGGAGAGAGAAGGGGAGTACAGAGAGAGATAGGCATAGAGAGAAGGAGCGGAAAGAGATTCTCTCAAGCCACAACCTAAACCAGGTTTATTCATATTTTATCATCTCTCCTCATGGCAGCAGACGATTATTCCAGGAGGTTTTTCCATCAGTTCAGTCACAGTGTCATACTGTTAGAACACTAGGAGCAATGAAGCAGTAGCCACCCACAGCTGCATTCAAACCTCAACAAGTCCAGCTCATTCAGAAGATATTTTAATTGTTATTGTTTTAAAGATATTTGTAGGCCATTTTTGCTTTTATTGACAGGACAGTTTGGAAATTAGGAGAGAGAGATGGGGAGGACCTGCAACACATGTCCCTGGGCCGGCCACTAGGGCGGCCCAATTTAGAAGTTCTTTAATTCAATAAACAGCTCATCCAGAATATCTTTGATTCAAGACCAGCTCGTTCAGAAGTTCTTTAATCCAAGACCAGCTCATTCAGAATATCTTTGATTCAAGACCAGCTCATTCAGAAGATCTTTAATACCAGACCAACTGAAATTGTATAGACGGTTTCAACTTGACAACATGAGCAAACATGAAGCACCATTCTACAAAAGACTACTTTTGATTTGCACTAAACAGGCAACAACTGTAGTCTTAGCTCTTTCCTAGCAACACAACAGACACTACAACAGGCAACAACTGTAGTCTTAGCTGTTTCCTAGCAACACATCAAGCACTACAACAGGCAACAACTGTAGTCTTAGCTGTTTCCTAGCAACACATCAAGCACTACAACAGGTATCAACTGTAGTCCTAGCAACTAAGGCTGTCAAAGTTAACGCGTCATTAACGCGTTAACGCACAATTCTGTTAACGCCACTATTTTTTAAAAACGCACGATTAACGTTTTAGAAAAGAAATAAAAATAAAATGTCCTTTTACATTTTTTTTTTTTTTTACTAGACACTTGTTTGTGTGTGTGTGTGTGTGTGTGTGAGAGAGAGAGAGATGGAGAGAGAGAGAGGGGGGGGGGTGAGAGAGATGAGGAAGGGAGAGAGACAGACACACACACATGTAGCCGGTGTGATCTTACTGCGTTGTGTTTATTTCGATTCGACCCCTGTTAAGGGATTGCCCTGAGTGGGAGTTGAACCCCGGTCTCCCGCACCGGGGGCGACATCACAGACCACTGTACCAAGAGGTGAATTCACTTCTTGCTACTGGGTCTGGATGCCTCTGGGGAGTGAGTTTACTTGCAGTACCGCTTAACGTCCACAGCCACTTCACTTACTGTACCTCGTGACTGTGGATAGACTGCGGTACCTCCATTACACACACACACACACACACACACACACACACACACACACACACACACACACACACACACACACACACACACACACACACACACACACACACACACACACACACACACACACACACACACACACACACACACACACACACATACACAAAAGAGAGAGAGTGATAGAAAGAGGTAGACAGCATGACAGCAATATGGAGACATACTAGAGAGATAGACAAACGGGGTGGAAAAAAGAAATACAGTTAGTTAGACAGACAGACAGACAAACAGAGAGAGAGAGAGAAATAAAGAAAGAAAAGAGAGAGAGGGTGTATTTTCCATAGTGAAGGATTAGAGGCTGAAGAAAAGCTCTTTGATGGCTTCAAGTATTACTGAGCCACTGAGTGTGTGCATGTGTGTGCATGTGTGTGCGTGCGTGTGCGTGCGTGCGTGTGTGTGCGTGTGTGTGCGTGCGTGCGTGCGTGCGTGTGTGTGTGTGTGTGTGTGTGCGTGTGTGTGTGTGTGTGTACATCAAAGACACCATAGGATTAACCCCCTGTTAACTAGGAGATGGGTGGGCGGGATTTATCCTAATCTGACAGGTATATAGAGGCATCTGATTGGCTACTGAACTGTGACCTCTGATGTTCTCTGTGTCTCTCTGTCTCTATCTGTCTGTGTCTCAATTGTTCTTTCTCTGAAGAAGTAGGAGAAAGGAGGATAGATAGATGGATGAAAAATAAGAATGATAGAGAGATGTGTGATGATGTTAGCATAGTAGCCATTTCATTTTAGTGAGACGTTTTCTTTTAAATGTGATCTCACTGTATACACCTATTGTGACCTCTAGGATAGTAGAGTGAATAGGAATGGCTTCTCTATTTTCCTTCTCTATTTTCCATCCTGTGATTCACCTTTTGTCTAAGCTGGTTTTCATTGAGAGAAATAATGGAAAGCTACTCGAAAGCTACTCATTGAGAATGAACACCCATGGAATTAGTTTATTTACAAAACCAGTATTTGTTTTGTCACCAAACCCGCCAATTATGAAAATACTTCTACCGGACTGACTGCCGCCTGAGGGGGCCTCAGACAAAGCTGGTGTTGGGATCATGTGTTCAGATTCTGGTAAGCTAACTCTACTACTCTTAACCCTCTGTCTTCATTGAAAACCAGTGGCCGGGTGTGTTTTCTCCTTAGCAGAGGGTCTTACTTAACCCCAGCCCGAGGTACCCTTTACGAGATTGATATCACGCCATAAATAAATGATGTTATTAGCAAAATTACGAGTTGATAAATAGCTTGGTGCATCCCGCTGGAAACCTGATGAATTAGACAGAAATAAAGGAAGCTGGCATACGTGTGTGAAGTATTTTGAAAGAAGAGACCGAGGGCTTTCGATGGGCTTTCAAATTTCATAAAACTACACTTCCCAGCTCACGCCAGCCCCTGTCAATCATCTGATTTCTTTTTTTTAAATGTTATTTTTGGGATCATATCTCACAAACCTGAACGTTATTTCCATAAAATAGAACATAGTTAGTTTCTTTACCTTTCCGGGTTACCTATCTACGATTCTTAGCAGGCCAGCGCCAGTTGGCTACGAGGCCGCTTTGTGATTCTTACCGCGTGGCTACAGCAGTACCACATGTCGGTATGGATAGAGGGAACGTTGAGAGCGGGGCTCGTGTGGCAATTTGCACGCTCGCCCTCCGTTTTTGGGTTCTGAAACAGACTCTGCTATCGGAGTCTGCGGCAACGACAGCCCTGGCCGACGAGATTCAATCTCTGTTGGCAAGGCAGACCATTGTCGCGGTCCCACGGGGGGACGCCATAGGTGGTGCTTACTCCCAATATTTCAGCGATGTCGCCCGAATGTTTGTATGTGCACCTGAAACGGGGTATAACGAGGGTTACTCTGTAACCCTAGTCTGATACGACCTGCCAGCGTGGTACGAGCGCCTGCCTAGGGTACGAACACCTGCCTGGGGTACGAGCACCTGCCTGGGGTACGAGCGCCTGCCTGGGGTACGAGCGCCTGCCTGGGGTACGAGCGCCTGCCTGGGGTATGAGCGCCTGCCTGCCTGAGGTACGAGCGCCTGCCTGCCTGAGGTACGAGCGCCTGCCTGGGGTACGAGCGCTTACCTGCCTGAGGTACGAGCGCCTGCCTATACTAGCGCCTGCCTGCCTGAGGTACGAGCGCCTGCCTAGGGTATGAGCACCTGCCTGCCTGGGGTCTCTGAGTTTTGAATGAGTTGGAGTTGTTCTGTGTTTTTTTTGGGAGGCCGGTGAAGAGTGCATTACAGTAGTAAAGTAGGCTTGAGATAAAGGCATGGATCAGTTTTTCAGTGTCTTTTTGATTTATAAATGGCCGTACCTTAGCTATGTTTCTAAGGTGGAAGAATGATGTTTTTGTCACCTTGTTGATTTGCGATTTTTAAAGCTTAGGTCTGAGTCTATTATAACACCAAGACTTGTCAGAAGAATGATCTCCAAGCCTGACGTAATATTTTCTCCCTTTTATATTATGTTGTGAACCAGTTTAATACATGGTAAAAGAAAAGAAAGACCAACTAACTTTTCTAGACGATTTATTATGATATTATGGTTGATCGTATCAAATGCTGCGCTTAGATCTAATAGGACGAGAATTGAGACTTCTGTTGGCATCTGAGTTTATTCTGAGGTCACTAATTATTTGAGTAAGAGCAGTTTCAGTGCTATGGTGCGTTCTGAAGCCTGATTTAAATTCCTCCATGATGTTGTTTTCTTTGAGAAAGTAGTTTATTTGTATTGAGATTTTTTTTTCAAGTTTATTGTTATTGTTATTTGCACTTACAAACATACATTCTGGAATAAAATAAGTAAAAGAAGAACAGTTAAAATATGCAGGAAAGGTCAAAAAGCCCAAGGGCTTCTAATCGACCTCCCCTCTTAAACCTATATAGGATAACTACACAAAAAATCCCCACCCCCCCTCCACATTATGCACAAACACACATGTGCATATCCCTCTCTCATACACACAGATACATACAATACAGCATTATACAACAATTATACTGGTGGAAAAAAATAGACTGCACACAAATACACATGGATACTACAGACTACAGGATCTGTAGTTCTTTTTTAAGCTTGCTTTTAAATATATTTAAAGTGGAACATGTTTCTATTAGATTTTGTATATCATTCCACATCACCACTGCACCTTGATAAACAAATGACAATTTGGCAACAGAGGTCCTACAGAAAGGAATGCGTACGTCTTTATTTCTTCTTGTGAGATGTGCATGATAATGAGAATTAAACTCAAAATAACTTAGATTTCTTTTTTGCAAAGATAAAGGAAGACCAATCCCTTTTATACATAAGAACCCCTGTTTGGTACTTGTTGACCTCATAAATTGTGAGTAGTTGCAGGTGTTTAAATAATGGTTTGGTTGGGGCTAAATAAGAAGAGTTCTATGGATTGTTTGTAAGTAAGATGGGTAAGTGCTGGCCCAAATTATATTGCAGTAAGAGATGTGAGGATAAATTAAACTGAAATACAAAGTTAGTAATGTGCTCTTTTTTAATTGGTTGAAACCTTCTTGCAAACAATTTCACAATGATTCATAAAGCAGAGTTTCTCATCGATATTGACACCTAAGAACTTCACTGATGAAACTTGTGCAAGTTCATTGTTATTGATACAAATCTTGGTTCTGTCTGAAATGCTTATTTAAAAAATAAAATAAAAAATGAAGTAAATTTTTTTGACATTGAGTGATAACTTGTTTAACTGAAACCAATAGGAAAAATGAATGAGTCCAGAATCAATAAGGGAATCAAAATGATTGTCAGTGACAAATAGATTTGTGTCATCAGCGAATAATATAGGTGACAATAAACTGGATGCATTTGCAAGATCATTCACATAAATCAAAAACAACAAGGGTCCTAAAACACCACATTTTAGTACAGCCAGCTGTGATCGATTACCATTGAAAACTACAAATTGCTCTCTGTTGTTTAAGTAATTCTCAACCCATTGTATAACCTGTTTTTTAAGACCATAACATGACATTTTTGATAATAGAATTTCATGATTCACTGTGTCGAAAGCCTTTGATAAAGTATCTTGCTGATGAATGGGAGGTTGGATATCGGCCTATAGTTGGTCAGTACATTACCGTCTAGTTTGGGTTTCTTTAGTAAGGGTCTTTCGACAGCTGTTTTGAATGCGTCGGGGGAAATGCCTGTCAGAAGCGATGTATTTATAATATTTAGGACATGACTTGCAATACTCTTGAATATTCTCTTAAAAAATGCTGTGGGTATATAGGGTCAATACAGGAAGTGGAGGAGTTACATTCCATGACAGTTTTGTAAAGCTCAGTTGATGTAATGCAAGCATATTATTTTCCTACTTTTTCGCAGGGTTTGCTGATGGTGTCCATGTTTGTATCAGGACTAATGCTGACTCTAATTTAAGTTATTTTGTTATTGAAGAATAATGCTAGTTCTTCACATTTTGATGCAGATGACTGTGGAGGGGTGGTATACTCTAGTGCAGAGAGACGAACAAGACAACTGAACAGGTTCCAAGGGTGTTTAATGTAAAAGGCACAGAGTAGTCAGACAAGCGAGGGGTCATAGACGAGGCCGGATACTCAAGACAGTCCAGGGGGTAATCGAGGAGAAGCGTAGTCCGATAAGTGAGGGGTCGTAGACGAAGTCGGATAGTCAGACAGTCCACGGGGTAATCGAGGAGAACGGTAGTCAGATGAGTGTTGGTCATACACAGGATTCAGAATGAGAGGAGGGAGGGGAGCCAGGTAGAGGACTGTTGACAAGGAGGACAAGGCAGGATTAGGCAAGGCAACATGGGTACGGGAATAAACAAGAATGAGCACAAAACTATGACTGACTGGGTTAGCTGAAAGTACAATCTGCTGGGTATTTGTAGCTGGATGATTGGATAGCTTTCTACTGAACGCACAGAGAGGAAATTGGTATCTATTTTTTTGTCTCTCTCTGGAGAAGATGATGAGCTAATTTCCCAAAATGTTGGTGTGTTCTTTTAAGAACACACCAGTCTGTCCGACTTACGACTGTTCTTCCACGCTCGTGAATCCTGCTCTTAATTACGAGCTACAGCTGAACTGGGATCAGTGTTCTACAGCTGACCTGGGACCAGTGTTCTACAGCTGACCTGGGACCAGTGTTCTACAGCTGACCTGGGACCAGTGTTCTACAGCTGACCTGGGACCAGTGCTCTACAGCTGAACTGGGATCAGTGTTCTACAGTTGACCTGGGACCAGTGTTCTACAGCTGACCTGGGACCAGTGCTCTACAGCTGACCTGGGACCAGTGTTCTACAGCTGACCTGGGATAAGTGTTCTACAGTTGACCTGGGACCAGTGTTCTACAGCTGACCTGGGACCAGTGCTCTACAGCTGACCTGGGACCAGTGTTCTACAGCTCACCTGAGACCAGGCAGGCAGGCAGGCAGGCAGGCAGGCAGGCAGGCAGGCAGGCAGGCAGGCAGGCAGGCAGGCAGGCAGGCAGGCAGGCAGGCAGGCAGACAGATAAAACCACTAAAATCACCTAAAATGAGGTCATCATGAAAATGTAGAAAGCATGTATTTGAGGTGACCATTCTGGAGGTAACTGCCAGCCTCACAACATGACAGATGTATCAATTACACATGAAATATAGGGCCATGTGTCCAGCTGCCACCCAATCATAAATGATGCAAAAGCCCAGCTTGGCTGTTGCTAGGCGGGTTAATCTTCTTCAGTGCCCCCTGAAGAATGCTTAGTGCCATTATGGCCTCATAATGTTTATATTGTAATTACAACACATACAGTGACAGCGCCGGTGGGTATTTTCAAAACATTTGCATAAACAGACAACCAGGGGCGGACCTAGCCCATTTGGCGCCCTAGGCGAGATTCACCACAGATTTTTGGCTCATTTTCCCTTATGTTAGAATTTTTTTAATGTAAAAATAATGGTTGCAGATATAGAGGGGGGCGCCAAAACTGCACAAAAAAAAATAAAAAATAATTTTTTTTTTTTTTTTTTTTTTGGCGCCCCCCTCTGGGTGGCGCTCTAGGCGACCGCCTATATCGCCTGTAGGAAGGTCGGCCCCTGCAGACAACCATTGGGACAGTGACCTACGTTGGCTACTAGATAATGTGACAGATGAATATGAGACAACATAACAGATTATAGATGATATAGATTATAGATATAGTCAGTTTAGATGATAGATTATAGATATAGTTAGTTTAGATTATAGATATAGTCAGTTTAGATTATATAGATTTGCTCCTGTGTCCTCTGCCCTCAAATAAACACGCTTGGAAACGTCCTCTGCCTCAATCTTCCTGCATTTGGGTCCTCCCACATCCTGACACACAATGTTGGGAGAGTAGTGGTTTAGGCACATGACAAAGGAGGCAGTAGAAGGGTTGAAGGATGTTGAATGAACACAATCCAAAAATGACAAAAACACAAGGTACTTAATTTGATGCTCTGGGTGGCTAAAATAAACAAAGGTAAAGTATGGACTTAAGAATCTAAGAACCCCAACGAACCTACAGGAAAACAGGCAACAGCAGACATCTAAAAACAGAGACTGAACATCTAACGTGAGCCAATGGACCAGCACAGAGGGAACTCAAACACACAAAGAGACAATGGGAACATGAGAAAAACCTGGGTTGATGACAAATGGAGACACCTGGGAGGAAAACAGACCAACAAAGAACTACAGGAAACAAAACAAGGAACTACAACTGTGGGGAACAAGACAGGGGCATACATAGAGAGGACTGAGAAACAGAGAAACATGACTAGGATGAGAGAGACAGACAGAAGGGGAGGAGAGAGAGAGAGAGAGAGAGAGAGAGAGAGAGAGAGAGAGAGAGAGAGAGAGAGAGAGAGAGAGAGAGGGGAGACAGATAACAGAGACAACACACACACACACACACACACACACATACACACACACACACACACACACACACACACACACACACACACACACACACACACACACACACACACACACACACACACACACACACACACACACACACATGCTGTACAGTCTGAGTGGTTGTGTGCAGTAGAATAGCGTCTGACTTATAACCTGCTGACTAGCTTCAATAATAATGCCCCCAGTGTGACCTCACGGAAATGGCTGTTCTGACCTCTTTTCAATGGCAGTACCTCACATAAAAGCTGATCCTGTGTTGTTTTTCTTTTATTAAAAAATTTGAGAGGTATATTTTCCTGTAGCTGAACTTCATCACAACATGGATGGAGTCATATATAAAACGATGCCCCACTAGTTATGAATAGGTGAGTGCTGACACAAATACTGTATGTTGAATGGAAATAGAAACCATATTTCATGAACCATTATAAAAAAAATTATTGGTCATCCTAAAATAAAATGATGTCTGGGTGCATGGATGATGTCTGGGTGAATGGGTGATGTCTGGGTGAATGGATGATGTCTGGGTGAATGGATGATGTCTGGGTGAATGGGTGATGTCTGGGTGAATGGGTGATGTCTGGGTGAATGGATGATGTCTGGGTGAATGGATGATGTACATGGTGAATGGATGATGTCTGGGTGAATGGGTGATGTCTGGGTGAATGGATGATGTCTGGGTGAATGGATGATGGCTAGATGACATATAGGGTGAATCAATGATGTCTAGATGATGTCTGGGAGGTGTGATGTTCCGCAGGGCATTGTCTAGTATTACACAGATTTGAGACAGTCAAAACCAATACTGATATAATCACTTCAGACAAACCACAGACACACTTTAGAACAGTGAGGCTTCTAATTATGTGTCTGTGTGTGTGTGTGTGTGTGTGTGTGTGCGTGTGTGTGTGTGTATGTGTGTGTGTGTGAGTGTGTGTGTGTGTGTGTGTGTGTGTGTGTGTGCGCGTGTGTGTGTGTGTGTGTGTGTGTGTGTGTGTGTGTGTGTGTGTGTGTGTGTGTGTGTGTGTGTGTGTGTGTGTGTGTGTGTAGTTGGGCCCATGTCTAATTAACCTCATTAACTTAGTGGCCTCAGGCCAAGCTCTTCTGAGATGCATCACTAGGCTTTAAGAAAGAAAGAGAGAGAGAGAGAAAGAGATGAAGAGAGAGAGAGTAGGGGAGAGAGAGATATAAAGAGAGGGACAGAAAGACGCATGCACACGCGCGCACACACACACATGCATGCACATACACACGCACACAAAATGATCCTGCATACACACACATGTGGGGCAACAGTGGCTCGGGAGGCTATATAAATAAATTAAAAAGCGTTATATAAATGCACCATTTACCTACCTACCTACCTGCCTGCTGAATGGTTTATGACAACATACTATAATAATATAATAATAGTTAGACTAGAAGTCTTTATTTGTCATGCAGTTTAACACACACACACGAGATGGGCGACCCACAGGAACACACACACACATGGACTGAGTCGCTGATGAAATGTCTCTCTGCACTTTTCCCATCCCGTTGTCCTTCCCCCCATGGGCAGCCGGGAGCAGATAGGGCGTCAACGGGAGCCGCGCCCCGGGGACCAATCCTCCTGTCCGTCTTCGTCAAGGACGCCACAGCATTAGCAATCTGTTGTGCATGTTTTTCCATTGGGTTTATCTTATCGGGGGGGAAACCCTTGCGAGCACGGGGAGAACATGCAAACTCCACACAGAAAGGCCTGGGAGATACCCCACCTGAGTACCAGGCATCATGGAAACCTAGGGCCCTCATTTATCAATTTTTCTTAGAAAGTATTATATTTTCATACGTAAGCACAGAATTTAGAATGTGTGCACGCACAAAAAAAACGGGATTTATCACACGTGCATACACAGGTCCATACGCACACCTGTCTTCATAAATATCACCTTGCTCCTAAGCTTGAGCTCGTGCATGGTTTTAAGTATTTGCATACCAGAACCGCCCCGATTATCCATATATGGTCATGAAACACCCCCATGGGATGTGAAATAATGGACTGACCCGAGGGAATTGCGTGTTATGGAGAAATACGAGACAGGCTGACAGACATGTACACGTACGGTGATGTCGGATATGATATCTCTTAAAGACCATATTAACTAATAAAGCCCATGCTGGAATATGACTGCCTTTTTCCGTTTTGTTCGATTAATACCCAGGGATTAAAGTTCTCCTCAATTGTATTCCAAATCGCGACGGATTTTCCGTACATTTTCTACCTGCTGCATATGATTTCTAGAGGCATACAATCTATTTTGATGTCAGTATTGGGTAGCCTATATAAACAATAATACGAGAGCATATACAAGAACAATGAATCTCACTGCCATGTATGATGTAGCCTATACGCCATGTGTAGCCTGCCTATGTGATAAATACAAACATGAACTTGAATCCCATCATCATATTTACATAGTCTGTCCACTATGTTTATTACTTTGTTATTTCCCCCCCCTATCTATGTAAAGCGACCTTGCATGGGTCTCTTGAAAGACGCTATATAAAATATAAAATGAAGCTCTATTATTATTATTATTATTATTATTATTATTATTATTATTATTATTATTATTATTATTATTATTATTATTATTATTATTATTATTATTATTATTAAAATACTGTCTTTTACTGTTAGTCTCAGTGAAGTTTCAACGGAGCGAGGTAATCTATTCTAACCAACAAATTGAAGTAGAAAGCATTTCGTTGTGGCCAATCTTATTTGGAAACATGACACAAAATAATAGTATGTCGCTTTTTATTTGAAACAATATTTAATCGCGTTTGGTGGAGGTGGGCGTTCTGTAACCCCTTTCGTGACTGTGATGCACCGAGTGAATCCACAGTCACTTGCTCCTCAATAGGAAACCAACCTAGATTTACCCTGAAGGACTGGTTCTAACCGAACCGTTCGTTATACAAGAATCACAGAGAAATGTCAAAGGTACTCACATTTGCACGAGGGTTTCGGACAGAGATACGGGATGGTTTGAAAGCTCGGCGTTGCTAATAAACATTTTAAATATTTTTTATAAACTGGTCAACACGGCATTATTTCCGGCGTTGGCTGCCTGGTGTGATCACAGCGCATGCGCATCATGCACACAACGCCGGAAATAATGCAGTGTTGACCAGTTTATAAAAAAATATTTAAAATGTTTATTAGCAACGCCGAGCTTTCAAACCATCCCGTATCTCTGTCCGAAACCCTCCTGCAACTGTGAGTACCTTTGAAACGTCTCTGTGATTCTTGTATAACGAACGGTTCGGTCAGAACCAGTCATTCAGGGTAAATCTAGGTTGGTTTCCTATTGAGGAGCAAGTGACTGTGGATTCACTCGGTGCATCACAGTCACGAAAGGGGCTAGGTGGTTGATGGTGGTTGAGAAATGAGAGAGAGAACCCTTGTAAGTTCTCTCTATTTATACACTGTGGAGCGCAGTTCTGGAAGGTTCTAGCCTGTTCTACTATATGACATCATACTGAAGCTTAACTTGAATTACACTATGACACGGCGGCAGTTACACTAGGTGTTCTGCGTCTGCCCCCCCTGCCAAACAAGCAAGCCAACCTCTTGTTCGCGCATGAGCCCATTATAATTACACTACTGTCGCTATTTCTCAATGAACTATAATGAATTACGGTTCATACCGAACACGCGCCAGTGTCAGGAGTAATGCACAAAAGCTTATTTCCGCGTTGAAACTAATGCATGAACTGAGGAGCGCATATGCCGTAGTAACGATATTCTACCACTGGGCGTCAGCTAAGCATGCTCAGAGCTGTGCGTAGACATAAGCACAAAGTCAAGTTCACGTTCAAATTGATAAATCCCACACGTTGCTTAGAAATGGTCGTACGCACGGGTTAAGCACATATCTGTGCCTACGCCACGTTGATAAATGAGGGCCCTGGTCCCCAAGCGGGAATCGAACCCTGGACCTTCTTGCTGTGATGCGACGGTGTTAACCACTACGCCACCGTGCCGCTAATACTGCTCTGGTATTATGGTATTCATACAGTGGCGGCTCTGCCACTAGGGGCGCACGGGCGCCGCCCCCCCTTCAGGCCCCTGGTTATATGAGAGTAGAACAAGAAAAAGTATCTTTTTGTTTTTTGTTTTATAGCCCTATAAATAATATAAACATGTTTAAAATGAGTGAGTTTGTGTTTCCAATGCACAATATAACGTTACTATATAAAATAAAAAAATACTCGTTTTCAGGAACAGGAAGTGACTCACTTTTTTAAATTTTTTTATTTGTTTGTATTTCTCGGCCCGGGCTAGACGCGATAGCGCTCTGAGTGCGCGTCACTGTTCGATCGCTGTATCCGTCACAGCCAATCAGTGCGTAACGCGTTGTGCGTTGAAATATGACTATTATGTTGGAATCCGGGCGCGATTTGAAGCGGTCTAGTCAAGCGTTTAGAATTTCCGTCTAGAATTTCCATAGCCGCATTTTGCGGAGACGCTCTCTGATTGGCCGACGCGGCGATGCCAGTTTTTTCCTTAGCCACAGTTTGCAACATGTTCGAAGCTGTGTGTTGTGAACTTGTGATTCAGTCTGGAGTCTGGACAGTGGGCAGTGAGTGGAATGGATATACATCGACAACAGTCTGGGGACAGTCAGTGGACATACACTTTTTGGACCACGTTTCAATTAAACAAAGTGAGTTAATTCTCTCTCTCTCTCTCTCTTAGCCAACTCAGCTAACTTTAGCTGCTGTTAGCCACTCAGCTAATGCTTAACTAACGCTCTCTTTCTCTCTCTCTCTCTCTCTCTCTCTCTCTCTCTCTCTCTCTCTCTCTCTCTCTCTCTCTCTCTCTCTCTCTCGCTCTCTCTCTCTCTCTCTCTCTTCTGTTATGCTGCACCCGCCGTGGTCTCTCTCTCTCTCTCTCTCTCTCTCTCTCTCTCTCTCTCGCTCTCGCTCTCTCTCTCTCTCTCGCTCTCTCTCTCTCTCTCTCTCTCTCTCTAATTTCGCCGCGTGTGGGGCTAACCACTCAGACAATGAATGGTAACTTGTTTAAAATGACGAGATATACACATGTGATTATTATTGAATGGATCTGACATCATCTGAGAGAGAGAGAGAGAGAGAGAGAGAGAGAGAGAGAGAGAGAGAGAGAGAGAGAGAGAGAGAGAGAGAGAGAGAGAGATGTGCGTGTTTGTGTTGGGCTATTGGAAACGTGGTTGCATTTGACTGACTGTGATATTGATCGATGGCAATGGTGATAATATTCGCCAATGCGTGCCTTGTACATGTTTGCAAAATGTTTGGTATAGCGCCCCTAGTGGCGAAGCATCCACGAGCCGCTACTGTATTCATATAACACACACACAAACACACATGCATGCATACACACACATAGACACACACACACACTCACAAACACATACAGCACATATTTCCCAAATATTTCCCCCCAATGAATGAACACTAGGGCTAGCTCTATGAATGAAGACTAGGACTATGTACAACAATCAGGCTGAAGCCCATATATTGAGTTCCGTCCCAATTGGCCAGAGTAACGACACCTGTAAGTGCTTTAATAGTACCAGTTGTGGTAGGCAAGAACAAGGCGGAGAGTTTGTTGCTCTTTACCAAAGTGGATCCTTTAATGCTAGGAACTGCACTAAGAGCAACAGGAGAACAATTATAAGACGCCGGGCGTCAACAGAGAGAATGCAAAAAACAAGAAAACTAAATTAAAGTCACAAGACGATCAGGTGCAAGGGATCGTCCGAATGTCCAGGGTACCGCTGCGTATAGGTACTGGAGTGAGTGTGAAGAACCGACAGGAAACGGGCGGCTAAGTGGCGCAGTGGGCAAGGCGCTTGCCACTAATGCAGGAGATGCTGGGTTCGAGCCCAGCTCTCGGCATTGCTACCAGCTTGGCTGGTCGTTCATACTAACGCAATTGGCAGTGTTAGGGGTGGGAAGCTGGTGGGTGGGGATCGGACGTTGTGGACAGCGACTCCTACAGGTCGGTTGGTGCGCCTGCGCAGCAGAATCAGGAAGTGACGGGGCGGCGTGACCCTCCCACGCAGACCCTCGCCGCTGAGAGATCGCGCTGTGCAGGTGAAAAGATGCGACGGCTGCCTCCTCGTGTACCGGAGGGGACACGTGATGCAAGGCTTCGTCCACATTGCAGCTGGCCAGTGGGAGGCATGGCCTAACAGTGCTCGAGACAGGGGAGCGTGAATATTAAAGGCAACCAACTTGTGTTCAGCTTTTCTCTGATTGGCCACGACCCCCCGCCCCCTTTTGCCGCAAACGCGGCAGGCAAGCGGCAGCGGTCCCAAATGAAATCCATCAGTGGAG
Organism: Notolepis coatsorum; assembly: GCF_963971535.1. NCBI lineage: Eukaryota > Metazoa > Chordata > Actinopteri > Aulopiformes > Paralepididae > Notolepis > Notolepis coatsorum. Next base: position 34,645,060 of record NC_140181.1, on the reverse strand, counting down.
GAAGCGGCAGCGGTCCCAAATGAAATCCATCAGTGGAGGCTGCATCAGTGGAGGACGCAGGCTGCTGACTGATTATGAAATGAATGAATGAAGCACGGAGCATAATGTATAATGTTATTTCGCATAATGTATAATGTTATTTCGCGGTGTTTGTAACGTCATAACATCAGAGGAGGACGCAGGCTGCTGACTGATTATGAAATGAATGAATGAAGCGCGGAGCATAATGTATAATTGAAGCGCGGAGCATAATGTATAATGTTATTTCGTAACGTCATAACATCAGTGGAGGCTGCTGACTGAACTAGAAACTGTACGCTGTAACGTTATTATGTTATTTCGCGTTTTTAACAACCAACTACCAGATTCACTCGTCACTGTACATCACTTCTGAAGTATAAACAAACTATACTGTGACGATTTTGAATATCATGTATTTACGCCCATAAAATTTTTTAGATGAATGATTGTGGATATAATATAGAAAACACATCATTATGATATTGTCAGATGGCGTTGTCAGATGTGTAGAATTCACCTACTTACAATTATTTTCATATAAAATACAATGGTGAGTGAGAAATGTATCTCCAGTGATAAAACCCAGTGCTCTATGATACACAGCGTGGATGGGCTTTCAGAGGGAGAGGCATGCATGTACATAATTTCAACATAATCAAATACAGACATAATTGTGGATTATTGTACAATGGTCTTCTTACTGGCAGCAGAAAAGCATGATTTGTTTCTATACATATTTTTACTTTCAACTTTTTAGAAAGGTGTTCCACATGGCCCATGGGTGTAAAAAGAGAGCTTATTATTTAACCAAATCCCTAAATATTTATATAACTATTTAAATTTTAGAACCCCGAAGTATATTATGAATTGCTCTGTGCTGGCACAAAAGCTTGCACGTTGGTGGCAGGGTCCATCGCGAAATAGTTATTTAGTTAGTTAGTTAGTTAGTTAGTTAGTTAGTTAGTTAGTTAGGCAGTTAGTTATGGCGTTAAGTGATGCGGCGATAGCGATATGGCATTAACCAACAACAACGGGCATTAACCAACAACGCAAACACAACGAGGCATTAACCAACGAGCACCTCTCGAGCACCTCTCAGAGCACCTGGGGGAGCCTCATGCGCATGCGCGGCCGCGGTCACTCTCTGCCCCGTCTGCCGCGTCTCTCAGCGCGGATAAGGGCGTGTGCTAGGGCGGTCACGTGGCCGTGTTGCCAATCAGAGAAACGCTGAACGAAAAGCTGAACACAAGTTGGTTGCCTTTAATATTCACGCGACAGGCGTGGGTAGAATTGGACAATACGAAATTGGGATGGGAGAAAAATAGAAAAAACGGGAGAAAAAGTAGATACAATTTTTTTTTTAAAACGACAGGAAACATTGGTTATTTGAGGTCGCATTCCACACATTCCACACGCACCACAGAGTGACAGCAAATCAGGAAACACAGACAATCAGTGACAATTAGGGAGCAAGTGACAGACGTCAGAATGGTGGTAGGATTCTCAGGCCAACAGGCCAGAGAACCCAGAACGTTACAGACACCTGTGTCTAACTCATGGAGTGTGGCTGCGGCTTGTTACCGCACTGATTGGAGAACCTTGATTGCCAAATCCATGGTGGACGTGAGTAGAGAGAACATTAACACGCTGTGTATAATCTGTGTTGGAAGGAGGACCCTGCTGTGTGCTCCTACCCTTGCCTGTCTGAGAACCCACTCCATGTATGACCCCTGCCTGTCTGACTACCCTCCATCACACATGCCCCTGGACTGTCCAAGACCTGACCTGTCTCCGTGTACTGAACCTCGCTACTGGACCTTGGCCATTCTACTGGATTGTGGATAGGAGTTTGCTGTGTGCATTAACCCCTTCCTTCCCACAAACAGCAATAAAGCATTTGATTTGAATTTATCTGGTTGTGGACCTTGAATTTATGGTTTTCAGTTACATGAACACTCTACAACTACACAGGTGTGTCACAATATTTCCATATCTATCTGCATATAATCCTTTCTATATACAGTACCTATTTATACACCTGCATATAACCCATATAACTATTTCCCATATATATACACCATATATGTAACATTCTGGGTTTCTGTCCTCTTCCAGGACTGGGAACCCTATACCGCCATTTTGATGTACGTCACCCTGTTCTCTGTAATTAGCACTGATTGACTCACCTGTGATTTGCTGTCACTCATTGCTGCGTGTGGTATTCTGGGAATGTGGCCATATAGTAATCTCATGTTCTCTGTCTCTTTGTCGGATCTTCAAACAGAACCTGCGTGCAGTCGGCCACAGGACAAGTGCTGGAACCTCTTGTCGCTGTTGTTATGATTTAATTCCCTTCCTTAAGTATATTCTCAGTTGATGCCTGGCGTCTGTTTTGTTATCGTTACAGTATCTTGCTCTGGTGATTCTTATAATAAAAAGAACACACAATTCGAGAAGAGCAACCACATCTCTGTCTCCTTATTCCTTCTACTATTGGAACTCAATTCCTACCTTGAACCGTAACACACATATATCCCTTACCTACTAGTCATACCACTGGCCAGTATGACTTACTACCATAGTGTTTATTTTTTTACCTGTATCACTGTACATCATAATACTATAACACTGTACATACATCTGATTAGAACTATTACTCAGTAGTACTCTTTATATATTTTATATCCAGTTTAATCACCTGTACATTGTATATTGCTATTGCACTTCACTGTTACATTTGCACTCTGGTTGGATGTCAAACTTTTCTTTTATTGTTGTACTGTACTTGTGCTGCATAATGACAATACATTTGAATCTAATCTATCTAATCTAAAAACAGTAACAGATAGCCTCCATGGCTACATCTGGCAGCTGGGATGGTGTTCCAGAGGCCTGGATATGCAAGACACTCAAGTGTAACAATATACTGACAGCTGACATTCGTCTTTTATATTAGAGGTACCCAAAGGAACGATGCAAGTTCACAAAGCACCCTACCACAATTCATCCCCAGACACCCATATTAAAGAAAACTTTCACTTTAGCTGTGGAGGGGAAGATGAGCACAGAAAGAGTGGATGAATGTCACTGAGCAGTGATTTAAGGTGAACATTCCTTGGCAACAGTTGTCTCCTTCCTTAGGTAATAGATAAGCAAAATGCATTATCATCCACAGCTATATTAATGAATTGAATAAGCCTCCTTTGATATATTCCTGGCATAATGCATCAGAAACGGATGGTAGCCGGTTCCGGGTCGAGAATGGGGTAGACCTCTCTGAGCCACACTGTGACTCCCAAACTTTTATTTTACTTTAAGAAGCCTCTTTTTTTTATTCCAAGATAATTGAACCATTACCATACATCATCCATATTTCGACCTGTCTTATTCGGCCAAAAAAATAAAAGAAGAAAAAGCGTAATGGCTGCGCGAGTCTTAAGAAGCGAGACCGGCCCCGTGGATGGGCCCACCATGGTTAAGCTAATGGATGAACTCAAACTAGCTTTCACCACGGAGTTCAGAACGTTTGCCGCCTCGCTCGAATCCAGACTCGACGGCTTCCAACTGGTGGTCGCAGACCATACTCAACGCCTGGCCTCCGTAGAAGACGGCCTGAATACATGGTCTGGTAGGATGGAAGAGCTGGAGGCCAGATGCACAGCTCAAGATGAAATCATCGGCAAGCTAAAAACCAAGCTAATTGACGTTGAGTCGCGCATTCTGGGCCTAGATGAATCCCTGCACAGCAACCATCCCAGTGTCTTTTTCGCAGAAATCCTGGTGGAAATCATGGGGAAAGACGTCCTCGCTACGCCACCTGAGCTCGACCGATGCCACAGGATGCTAACACCCAAACCAGCGCCCGGCTCCAGGCCTAGGGCAGTAATCGCCCGATTACACCACTATAAGATTAAGGAGGCTATCATCCTGGAGGCTTGTAAAAGGAGAGGGAATCTGACATACAGAGGGAAACCAATTTCAATCTTCGAAGACTACTGCCCCGAGGTGGTCGAGCAGCGATCACACTACCGAGATGTCATGGGGCCCCTGTACAAACGAGGATTTAAACCATCGCTCCAGTTCCCTGCGAAACTCGTCATCAGGGCCAAGGATGGCACGAGGATACATCTACCATCAACCAAGGACGCCAAAGAGGCCCCGACACCGGCATCACCAGATCCGGATGCGGATCCGACACTGGCCTCATCAGATCCAGACGCGGTAGTAGCATGATTCTGGGCCGTTAGCATTCTGCTACGGCTATCACACAGAGCGGGTGGCATTTAATATTTGATCACATATGTAGTTATGGATGATTACTTGACGTTAGGCTTCGCCTGGAAGTTTATCTTTTTTCTCTCTCGATATCTGACATAAGGGGTGGGGGGGGGGGGGGGGGGTAGGGTTGCCACCCGTCCCTTAAAATACGGAATCGTCCCGTAATTGGAAACTAAAAGACGCGTTCCGTATTGAACTGATACGGGATGCCCTTTGTCCCGTATTTTAAGGTTGCCAGTTTAGTGAGAGAAATGAGCCAGCCGACCTACAAAAACAAGCAAAAGTGTGTCCAAAAGTTGCGGAAAATAAACAGACTTGGCAACTCTGGTATGATGGGCGTGCGCTCAGCAGCTCACCGACCAATGAGAATTATTAGCGCTTTCACGTTGCTAAGAAGAGTTCTGTGCCGTTGTGCCAATACTCTGTCTGTGCGGTGCGTGACTTCTTTTCGAAGACGCTTTGCAGCAGACACCACTCCACGCGTCCTAAAAAGACAGATTCGGTATGGGATATTACATCTTATTTATCTGGTTGTGTTTTTAACTAGATGTCAGTATTTCTATTTACCTGCCCTGGCAGCCCGGAGCCTACTCTTCTTTGCACTTTATTTTTTATTAATCTTTTAATTTGGGTCACACAAGTGTTTCATTGTATTATTGTCCTCTTTCAGTAAAAGTGTTCCCAGGCTTTGTTTTTACAGCACTTTATATGCATACAGTATTATGCTCAAGTTGAGGCTATAGTTCAGCCCAAAAAACTGCCCAAAACCGCCAAAAAATAATTCTCGCGCCCACTACGCGCACGCTCGATGATAGGTGTCCCTTATTTCTATTGGTCAAAGGTGGCAACCCTAGGGGGGGGGACAATTCTGCTGTATATGACTTTTGTACTTTTGCATGGCTATAGCACATGCCACGGGCTGGGGCGCTAAGTGCTAGCGTTCCGTTTCGGAAGAAACAGGACCTATTTTGTTTCGGATATTTCTACCACGCTTACAACTTTTACGCGCTACACCAGCATCCAGCCGTGTTTTGGTTCATTGCCACCGGGATGCGTTTACTGTTGCTTGCACATTTAACAAACTGGGGTATCGTGACTGCGCCAGCCGGGCCTTGTCGGCTGCATACAGCTAGCCACCCGCATAGCACTCGTCAATATCTGCTGTCGACAGGTGCCCGCTGGGGTGGCAGACGGCCCCCTGCACAGCGCCCTCCTCTGGCGTGGAGGCCTAATCGCACAAGGTCAAACCAGCACCATGGGAGATAACAGACCTACGGACAAAGTATCGCCCCCTCCCGGCCTGGTGGATGTACTGCACGCCTGTCCGATTGCAACATGTTTGAAAGATACAACCCCCCCCCCCTTTTTACCACTAGTTCTGGGCTCCAGTCGTTGACCTTACTAATATCTTATGGTTCAATTTTAATTTTCTTGTTTACTCCACACTTTGAGGCACTTTTTGTGTATAGGGGAGTGTGGCAGTTAGCCACTGAGAGATGGTTCTACGAATGGTAGGTTTGAAGTTTCTGGAAATGTTGGTAAGTCCCTGTGATGTTGGGGAAAGACCCACTGGTCCCACACCTTTATATGTTTTTAATGTCATTAATATTTGTTTTATGTATGGCTCAAGGTATATGTGCTTAGTGTATAAAATAAGTGAATTTGGCATGCCCACAGGCCTTTCCAGGTCTGCTCTGTCTACACACCCCCTAATATTATATGGGTATGGCTAACTCTGAGAGCTTTAAGCTCTGCTCCTGGAATGTTCGAGGTCTTCAGAAACGAGCGAAGAGGAAGGCGATTCTGACTTTTTTAAAGAAGGAGAATGTTTCTATTGTTTTATTACAGGAAACCCATATGGGACCCAATGACGCCGCTAAACTCCAAAAGAGTTGGGTGGGACAGGTCTTCGCCACAAACTATTCTACATTTAGTAGGGGAGTGGCCATACTGATCAATAAAAATCTCCCCTTTAGACTCATAACTTCCTCTGTAGATAGCCAATGCTGCTATGTGATTATCAAAGGGGTTCTTAAGGGTAAATAAATTACATTTATGAATGTATACTGTCCCCCAGGCTACTCCCCTGACTTTCTATCCAAAGTATTTACTGAATTTAATGGCCTGGCCTCTGAGAATGCCTTTGTGGGCGGAGACTTTAACTGTCACCTTATACCGTCTCTTGACAAACTCCAACCCAGTTTGGCTCCCCCCTCTAGGCAAGCAAATATGCTCTCCTCCCTATGTACAGACATCAGATTCTCAGATGTCTGGAGAACCCTTTGCCCATCCGAACTGAAGTTCACCTTTTTTAGCAGCCCACATAAGAGCAACAGTAGAATAGACTATTTCTTCATCCCTTCCTCTAAGCTCTTTCTAGTATCGTCCTGCACAATCGGAAGTATTGTTTTATCGGATCACGCCCCTATATATCTGGTCTACTCCTTGTCAGAAGAGAGGGTGCTGTCGAGACGTTGGCATCTTAACCCATACCTCCTCAAGGATGATAGGTTTGTCTCCTATTTCGAATCGGAATTGAAAATGTTCTACTCAATTAACTCACATTCTACGGATAACCCGTCTCTGCTCTGGGAAACATCCAAGGTATTTTCTCATGGACTGATTATGTCTTACGTATCATCCAAGAAACGCAAGAAAAATGAACAATGCAAACTTCTTGAATCCAAACTAGCCGACCTTGAGAATCAACATTTCAAACCCAGCCCCGGCTGTGCTTATCGAGCTTACGGCCACCAGAACTGCGTTAAACACTCTTTTGATCCAGGACGCCGAATACTCTCTTAAATTTGCCAGACAGAGAATGTACGAACATGGTGACAAGCCTGGCAGGTGCCTAGCTAACTTGGCAAAAAAGAGGGCTGACACCCAAGCCTCAATCTCGGACTCAAACGGGGTCAGGTCCTTTGACACCAAAACTATTAATAAAGAGTTTGCCTCTTTCTATGCCCAACTCTATAGGACTGAACGACCCGATAGTGGTCTCTCTGACATGCAAGCTTTTTTCGCTGACTTGCACCTCCCTAAGGTATCGAAAGATCAGAACTTGCTCCTTAACGCCCCAATTACGAAGGAAGAAGCTCCTAGGGTCCGCTCTTAAGGGTATGCCATCTGGTAAGGCTCTGGGCCCGGATGGTTTCGGATGCGAATTCTATAGGGAATTCGGTCATATTCTCTTGGATCCCCTGCTGGAAATGCTTAATCATTCCTCTGAGGTTGGGATATTACCCCAGTCCCTACGGGAGGCTAATATTTGCCTTCTCCTTAAAAAGGGTAAATGCCCTGAAAAGTGCGCCTCCTATAGGCCTATAGCCCGACTTAATTCGGACCAAACATTGCTCTCCAAGGTCCTGTCCATGCGCCTAGAAAAAGTGCTCCCTTTCATTATTAACGAAGATCAGACTGGTTATATTAAGGGTAGGAACTCTACCGACAACATGAGACAGTGTCATAATCACAGCACGGGCCTACTTCACTCCCCCTCCTTTTCCCCTCACATCCTCCACACGCTCCTCTTCATCCCCCTCTCTATCCACTGCGCACTCCTCATCATCCTCTCTTTCTTCAGTCACCCCTTCCTTCACCCTCATTCACCCAGCTGTATTCAATCCCCCTAATTCACACACGGGCAAGCACCCCACTCTCCCCAGCTGCACCCTATCCTCCCCTGATGAGGGGACTATATCTGCACCTCGATGCTGACCAGAAGCTGTCGTGGTATTAATTACCACTGCCCAGGACCGCCGTCCCTGTCTGGACGTCACCTGTTCCTGAAGAGGAACACCTATCCTCCCGCTGCCACCCAGCAGCTCCAGCGTCCCTGTCTGGACGTCACCTGTTCCCGAAGAGGAGCACCTATTCTCCCGCTGCCACCCAGCAGCTCCAGCGTCCCTGTCTGAACGTCACCGTTCCCGAAGAGGAACACCTATTCTCCCGCTGCCACCCAGCAGCTCCCCCGACAAGCACCAGGACCGCTTGCTCGCTCACTGCCGCCGTGGCAGCCACAGGACAGAACATTAACCCCGTTCTATTTCCCCCCAATTCCTGTGTTGCTCAATTTCCATTAAACACCCTTGAAACCGCTCCTTTCTCTTCTCGTGTATTCAGCAATTGGGCTGTGCTCCAGACTCCAGTTCTCACAGTATACCACGACCATGATGACAGCACCAGCTGTACACGAGACCGAGGAATGGAAGACATTTCAGAAGCAGTCTGTGAGTATCATTAACGGCCGTGTAGACCAACTCGCCCACTCCCTAGACGCCGTCACGGCACAGCTGGCCGCTCTCTCCCTCGACTCCGTTGAGCGAGAAAAACAGTATCTACTTGTCGAGGCACACTTGGCACAGCAGGGCTCATCAGCCGCTACTCCCGCTGCACCAAGCCCCCCGCATAGGGAACCCCCTGTCCCCGCACCAGAACGTTATGACGGAAGCGTCTCCAAATGCCGTGCAATTTTTATTCCAGTGCTCGTTAGTGTTCGAACAACAACCCCACACGTTTCACAGCGATAGGTCTAAAGTGGCTTACCTGTCGGCGCTGCTCACAGGCGCGGCGTTGAGATGGGCCACCGCTCTCCACTTCAACAATTCCTTCCTTTGCAATTCGTACTCACAATACGTCGACGACATGCGTAAGGTGTTTGACCACCCTCCAGATGACTCAGAGGGGGCCTCCGGCTTGTTTTCTATCCGCCAGGGAAGCCGCAGCGTAAGCGAATACGCTATCGATTTCCACATCCTCGCCGCCGGCTCCGACTGGGGGGACACACCGTTGCGAGGCGCCTTTCGCCAGGGCTTGAACGACGCTATTAAAGACGAGCTTGCGTCCAAAGAAAGACCCACCTCCCTGGGCGAATTAATCCATTTGGCCAGGGAACTGGACATGCGTCTTCGGGAACGTCGTCGAGACAAAGCTAGCACCACTCGTCCGCCTATACCCGGTCCGCCTCGTCTCGCTGCCCGCGCAGAAGAAAATAGGTTCTCCGAACCCATGGATCTCGACCGCTCACGTCTCCCTCCCAGCGAACGCCGACACAGGCTCGCTACTGGAGCATGCCTGTACTGCGGTCAAACGGGTCACTCGGTTGCCTCTTGCTCGCTTCGCCCAAACGACGGGGCTCGACAGTAGCGCTGGGCGTCTGTTCGAGTTTAGATATCGCTCCCAGCTCTGGCCCAAACATGCTATTCCGCGCCACGCTGTGTCTGAATAACCAAACACTCCCGTTATCTGCCCTGGTTGACTCAGGGGCCGACGAGAACCTCATCGACGCCGGAGTAGTCTCCCGTTACAACATCGCTACTGACGCCCTGCCGATACCCCGCGACGCCTGGGGGTTAAACGGGAAACTACTCACGCGGATTACTCGCCACACCGTACCCCTTCGCCTTCTGCTATCCGGGAATCACAGCGTACAGAGAGTATTCGGTTTCACGTTACCAACTCTCCCCACAATCCCATTGTCCTTGGCATGCCTTGGCTCAAGTTACACAATCCCGTTATCAATTGGCCTACCGGCCTGGTGACCAGCTGGAGTGCCCACTGTCACGTCGCTTGTCTACAGTCGGCTCGGCCGCCACTAGAGGGCGCCGGTTCGTACCCCCCCAAAGAGAACATAGATCTGTCTGCTATTCCGCCGGTCTACCACGATTTGAAGGCAGTTTTCAGCAAACAACAGGCTCTCTCCCTGCCTCCCCATCGCCAATACGACTGCGCCATTGATTTACTCCCCGGGGCGCCACTCCCCGCTAGTCGCCTGTTCAACCTCTCGCGCCCAGAGAGAGAATCAATGGAGAAGTACGTTCACGAATCCCTGGCCTCGGGCATAATCACCCCCTCTTCTTCTCCTGTCGGCACAGGATTCTTCTTCGTTTCCAAGAAGGATCGTTCCCTTCGCCCCTGTATCGATTACCGGGGTCTCAACAACATCACGGTCAAGAACAAATACCCCCTACCTTTAATCGACTCTGCTTTTGAGCCCCTGCAAGGTGCCACCATCTTCACAAAACTGGACCTCAGGAACGCCTACCACCTTGTCCGCATGCGGGAAGGAGACGAGTGTCCTTTCATATTGATTCCCGACCTTAAAATATGGCACAAATATGGCAACCCTACTCATAGAACTGGATGCTAGGCCACGTTCACAGTGCGACATTGTTTGATTGAATGAATAACAAGCTACTATGGTCTTATCTCAAGTTGGAAACAGAGGAATCCCACCTTGAGCATTACGTAAGAAAAGTTGTATTGTTATATAGAGAGGCCAAACACCCACCAGTTAGCTTAGCTGGCCTCCGGAACCCCATCACCATTGGCTGGAGCTAGCTAACGTTAACTTCTCTGATACAACTGGACGCTAGGCCACGTTAGCATTCCCCAGATATTTTACAGTTGTAATGTTAGTTTGACTGAATAACAAGCTACAGTCATTTTACCTTGACGTGCAAATCTGGAGAGAAATATTTCCAAACCATCCGCAATGTAAAATGTCGATTGAGTGGATTATTTCCTAGTAAATGTCTAAATCAAGGGCTGAAGTAGTCTCTGTGGCAGCATTTGAAGCCATTTTTTACGCCCTCTTATGTTAAAAAGGTGAATCATAAACTCTCTACAGAACTGTATGTTGGCCAATGGACAATGATGGAAAATCATTTCCCCCCAAATTTTTTATCTTTTGCTCATATTCCCATACACCCATATTTGCGGGGATTAGACTTTCTGCATTTAAGCGCAGGGCTGAAAATAGACCAAAAATAGTATGTCCCCCTGGGGGCTGCACCCTCTGGTGGAGATAATTATATGGCAGTGTATATACATTTTTAGTATGTTTGAATATTATGTTCACATACACACATAGACAATTTGAATACACATAAAACATACCTAATGCATATACTATGTCACATACTGCATGTATGAATATTATATTCACATCACACACACACACTCACACAAGCACCAGACGCTTGCATACATTTGCGAACAGACGTGCTGACACACAGTTACACTTCCTGTAATGCATATATTGCCACAATACAATAATCAAAAACCTACACACACACATACGCACACACATTCATACATACAACCACACATACAACCTTCCTGCTGAGTAAGACCACGTTGCCTCGTCATCATTTTCTCTTCATGTGGTTGCTGTGGTAATCACATCATGGGATCAATACAGAGCTCTGGAGCTGTTCAATTAAAGCCTCATCCCTTCTCCTTAATTGATTGATTTGAATTCCTAATGGCCACCTTCCTTAACGAGCCATTAGCTAATTGGCTGGGGGGGATGGGTGGCTGTGTGTTGGGGGAGGCACAGGGCAACAGTTTGTGTGCGTGTATCTGTGTGCATGTGTGTGTGTGTATCTGTGTGCATGTGTGTGTGTGTGTGTTGTGTGACATTTTCTTTCTTCTTTATATTTTCAACCTGGACACTATTGTTGCATCATCTGGTCTCTTAACTCAAGAGAGCATAATTTGTACGCAGTTGAGCATCATTTGTACTTACCACGCCAAACTCTAAGAGATAGGAATAAGTGGCGGTGTTTGCAGGGCTATAACTATATTCTATATTATAGCCAGGGCCGCCTCAGGGGGTGTGCGAGCAGTGCGGTCGCACAGGGCCTCGTGGGAAGGGGGGCCTCGCAAAAATATAATATATATATATATTTTTTTATTTTTTTATTTTATTTTTTTTATTTATATTTTTTTTCGAGGCCCCCCTTCCCGCGAGGCCCTCTTTCATCACAGACCTAAAATCTAGTTTTGCTTATATGCTTATATATTTCACATTAGACACGTTTGTAGAATGTGTCTGACTTGTTCCTGGCTCTGAGGCTCTGCAGGGCAGCTCTGAGGCTCTGCAGGCAGCAGAATTGGTTTCAATGAGGGGAGGGGTTACAGGTTAGGTAGCGTCTGTTGAGTTCATTGTGTGTGTCTGTGTGCGTGCCGGTGGGGGGGGGGGGGGGGGGCGTGAACCGACTCATTGCCAGACGTGAGCGATTCGACTCACGCTCACGGCAATGAATCGGCTCTTATGAACGAGTCGCTCATGACCGACCCATCACTAGCGTCTGACTATTTCGCGCGTGCAGCATTGGAGGTTATGCCAGCCAAGATGAAGAGGACATCGTTCGGCAGATGGACTGAAGATGAAAGTTGTTGCATGTTAGACAGTTCAGTCAGGCTAGCCATCCCGGCTAAAGACAGGGACAGCTAGTTAGCTTTAGCTACGTTATAATATTGAGTCCTAACGTGTGGTTCAGTTGGGATATAGCCATGATGATGTCGGCTAGTAGCTAGCTTAGATAAAGGCTAACTAGCGTTAGCTAACCTAGAGACAGCGCGTGCAGCATTGTTATGCCAAGATGAAGAGGATGGTCGTTCGGCAGATGAACTTCGTCAACTCCACGCGGTTGTCTCCATCCTCTTGGACGTTTGGTGAGTTTTTAATGCACTCTATTCTATTCCCGCCGTGGATATCTCTCTCTCTCTCTCTCTCTCTGGAGCCAAACGGGCCGACTAGCTGTTGTAGTACTAGTAGCTAACGGTGTGTGGCCTGGTGTCAGCACCTGTATTGCTTTTCTCACGTTGTACAGTTTTTCAGTGGTAGCCGCATAGCTTGCTTCTGCGTTAGCTAATGGTTAGCGATAGCCGGGTTGAGCTAACTGTTAGCCAGTTAGCTGTTTAGCTACGACGTTAGCTGCCGGCTGCGCTCGGCTGGGAACGTTAGTTTGATGCTATCAGTTAGCTGTTAGCTTGTGCTACGACCATTGACATTAGCCGTGAGAATAGCAGGGGGCCCTGGCACTCTGACTACGACATCATCTTTGACAGAAGATGTAGTCGGACCTGCACCATGACAAGGCTCCGGCCATAGCTTCTTTTTGTCCCGCCAGCGAGAGGCCTTTCGTCAACGTGGAGACCTGTGTTGCGGCCTTTCGCCCTGCGTTCCTTGGTGCAGGTAAGATGTCCATTGGACATTACCCCACTCTTCCTTCCTTCCCCTCCCGAATGTTTTGTTAATAATGATGTTTTTTTCCAGGCAAAACATATGTTACTTCACAACATTTGGAGATACGACATGTGCTGTGTGTGAATTGTCTTGGTCGTTTGTGTAGCTTGGGTAGCGTTGGCCAAAGCTGTGTGTGGCCTGGTGTCAGTACCTGGCTACTCTATTTGCAGTTAGCCTATTTAGCTGATGTCGGCCATTGGCTCCTTGCTACTTTGTATAGACCCTCTTCTCTTTGGATTTAAGTGTTGATCTCGCACAGGGCCTCGCATTTCTCCCAGGCGGCCCTGCAGACAGGGATGAATGTTCTTGGGGTTAGTACAGGTGCACTCCTTGTGCAGTACGGGAGAATGTTTTTTAAGCAGGTGCACTCCTTGTGCAGTACGGGAGAATGTTCTTTAAGCAGGTGCACTCCTTGTGCAGTGCGGGAACTCCGTAGTCAAGCTCCAGGGGTCCAGACAGGCTCGCTGGAACGGAGGTCCTTGGGCACAAGAGAGGGAAGGTTAGAACAGGGAATAATAACGTGAGAGTGTCTAGCAGGTCTTCGGACTGAAGGGTCGTACCTAGGTAGGCAGTGTAACACTGTGACGAGGGACGACAGGATCCGTCAGGTGATATAGGAGCTGCCTGATGAGGGAATCCCTCACAGCCGCGCTGATTGATGTTCGTCTGGCAGCGTGGGAACGCTCCAGCAGGAAGCTGCCCATATATGGGCGCGGCAGGATGAGGGCAGAGAAAGGCCAGAGCCCTGACCATGACACAGGAAGGTAGGAGGAATAAAGAGGAAGGTAGGAGGAGTAAAGAGGAAGGTAGGAGGAGTAAAGAGGAAGGTAAAAGGAGTAAAGAAGGAAGTAGGAGGAGTAAAGAGGAAGGTAGGAGGAGTAAATAGGAAGGTAGGAGGAGTAAATAGGATGGTAGGAGGAGTAAAGGGAGGTAGGAAGAGTAAAGAGGAAGGTAGGAAAAGTAAAGAGGGAGGTAGGATGAGTAAAGAGGATGGTGGAAGGAGTAGAGAGGAAGGTAGGAGGAGCAAAGAGGAATAAGCTCCTCTGGCACCTGTTCACAACATGGAAATACCAGAGTGAACCTCATATTGTAGTTGATAAACCTATGCATTAAAAACAAGGTTTCGATTCTCTCATTCCACATACGCTATGCTGTATACACTGTATATATCTCCACATCTGTCTGTACGTACCTGCATATAATCCTTTTTACATACCTGTAGATACTGTGGCAGATATCATCCCCCATCCCATGGCTATGTGAAGGATGGGAGATACTACTGCCACGGGCAGAGAAGAAGCAATTAGGCAGCTGATTAGGACTGATAGAACACACCTGTGCACCACGAGATCACCCACATCCCACACACACCAGACACACATAACATAAAACACTAGGACAGACAGAGTATGGTTGAGTGGAGGTGAGGAAGGAGCGGAGTACAGAGAGAGAGATAGATTGTTATACAGAGTTTGTGAGGTGAGAGGTAGTTGAGAGGAGAGGTGAAGGCGAGAGGAGAGGTGAAGGCGAGAAGGTGTTCGTGGTACTGGACCCTAGACTGGCTGAGAAACCCCCTTGTGTAACTGACCCTGGACCGGAAGACAAACCCTGAGTATTGAACAATCCCTTTTTTGTACGAGAGCCTGTTTTGTGTTTTTGACCTTGGACTGTTTTACGACTACTCTAATTGCCCATCGGACTATATTTGCTCTAATTCAATAAATATATTTTATTGATTGAAATTGTGCTTGTGTGGACAATTGATTTGTTTGTTTTTGAACCGCGACGAGTCTGAACACCACCAGGCTCGTCACAATACCTATATCTATATCTGTACATATATCCCTTATCTACTTTTACTAGTTATGCTGCTGGCCAGTATGATCTATTACCATAGTGTCTTTCTTTATACCTGTATCACTGTACATATTAATACTACAACTCTGTACATACATCTGATTAGCACTATACTCAGTAGTACTAATTTATATATTTTATACCCAGTTTACTCACCTGTATATTGTATATTACTATTGCACTTCACTGTTACCTTTGCCCTTTTTATCTTTTAGGCGACTCTCAAATTACTTCACTTCACAGCAGCATCTGTGCAGCCTTGGTTATTCACTGTGTCCATGGGAACCATACAAGATACAAGATACTTTAATGATCATCATTAACCATGATGAATGCAACGACAAAGGTATGGTTTCCTTACGCAGAAAGTAAGGAGTGTATTTTTCTGATAACTTCATCACTGCATAACTCATAAATGTTCAAATGTTCAGACAACTTCAATACATTGGTTATTTGAGATACTATGTACAGTATACAGGCAATTCAAAGTTATTGCCATTTTCTATCAAATTTGTTTGGTTGTGGAGGTCAGTAAATAGTTACTTACAATTATAAGGCACTTGGTCCAGAGCTTTGGTACAGTGTGTTTCAGGATGTGTGTCGTACAGGCGTAGAGGCAGCTCTGTGTCGGAGTGTGATGTAAGCCTTCTGAAACTAAGCAGGAAACACTGATCAGTAGAAATTCACTGACTCAATGCTTTTCACTTTATGATTAACTGTTAATTTGGGAGAGTGGCTGACTGTGTGTGTGTGTGTGTGTGTGTGTGTGTGTGTGTGTGTGTGTGTGTGTGTGTGTGTGTGTGTGTGTGTGTGTGTGTGTGTGTGTGTGTGTGTGTGTGTGTGTGTGTGTGTGTGTGTGTGTGTGTGTGTGTGTGTGTGTGTGTGTGTGTCTGTGTGTGTGTGTGTGTGCGTGCGTGCGTGTGTGTGTGTGTGTGTGTGTGTGTGGGGGTGTGTGTGTGTGTGTGTGTGTGTGTGTGTGTGTGTGTGTGTGTGTGTGTGTGTGTGTGTGTGTGTGTGTGTGTGTGTGTGTGTGTGTGTGTGTGTGTGTGTGTGAGACACCTGTGGATGCTGACTGCGCATCTATGTATGCTGGCAGCACTGCCTGACTCAGGGATTTACACACACACGCGCATACGCGCACATGCATGCGCACACACACACGCACACACACACACACACACACACACACACACACACACACACACACACACACACACACACACACACACACAGCTCCCAGTAGCAGTGGAAGGATTTAGGCCTTCAATGTTTAATGAAGCAAATTTTTCTCTTGCAGATCTTTATGACATGGGGAGGAGGGGGTATGGGGGGGTGACTGACCACCAGCTAACCGAGTTAGAAACTCTACATTGTAGTTGTGGTCAGATATGGACCACAGCCATGATGGACAGAATTATAGCTCCACACAGAGAGACATAACCAATCACATTCCTCCCTCATCCAAACCATGTGTTACACCATCAGTGAACAACATAAATGTCTGTTTAGCCTGTCATGATGTTAGCTGTATCAAATCAAGTCACAGCTGTCAACAGTAGAATAGTAAGATTTAGGCGGCTGGGTGGCGCAGCGGACAAGGCGCTCGTCACCAACGCAAGAGACAGTGGTATCGAATCCAGCTGTCAGCGTTGCTTCCGGCTTGGCCGGCCGTCATACTGGCTCGATTGGCAGAGTCAGCGGGAGGGAAGCCGGTGGGTGGGTCTGGGTCGTTGTGGACAGCGACTCCTACAGTTCAGTCGGGGCGCCTGCACAGCGAGGGAAGGATCTAAGAGAGGTAGTGTGACCTTCCACACGTTACACTCTCTCAGTGAGAGTCCGCGCTGCCAGGTGAAAAGAAGTGGTGGGCTGGGTACACATGTGTCGGCGGAAGCATGTGATAGTCTCCGCCCTCCCAGACCGACGGTAGGGGGTAGAGTGCGCAACGACCAGGAAGGGGATTGGGAATTGGCATAACGACAAACATTGGGAGGGGAGAAAAATGGAAAAAGAAGGGGGAAAAAGATAATTAAAAAAAAAGAAAAAAAAATAGTAAGATTTAATAACTTTGTGATGCTAACAGGCATGAAGAGAGACTATAAAATGCTAACTTTGTAACAGTTGCCTGATTGCAGAAATATTCAGGACAGGACTAATTCTGGTTGCCTGAACGAGCATGTTTTCTTTTTTTGTATGTGCTTTGTGTGTGTCACAGATAGGGCTGTCACAATTCGTCTACTATGTCGACGTAATCGACCATGAAATTTCGTCGATTTGCATATTCATGATCGATTCATCGTATTGTTACTTGTATGCCTTTTGCGGTGGAAATGGCCGATGTTCAAAATCATAACATGCGTAACGTGTAATCTAACTAGTGTGCAATGAATCACATTCAAAATATAAATAACTTATCTTAAACCACTATTCGTGATTCTGCCTAGAGCCAGGACTCGACAGTGCGCGTTTTGCTCGCATTTGATAACTTCTGTGTTTCACGGAAACTGTCTAGCTGGAAGGGAGGGGCTGAGCCCGATACCCCCCACCTTCAATTTAGAAGCTATGACATCTAGCTCTTCAGCCCTGCATTCTACAGCCTGTGACAACACCTTGCGAGTCGCGCTGTTTGAGCAACGGGTCCAATAAATGCGTCTAACATGCTTTACATCCTCACCATTCCTGTATCCCCATGTCATGGTAAAAAACTAAAAACCTTAACTAACGTTAGCTGCTAACGCTAACATTAACTAAGCTAAGCTAAATAGTTGGGTTTCGTGGAGTTCCAATAGTGAGGAAAGGGGGGGGGGGGGCTGATCCCGTCTCTCTCCCTCCCTCTCTCTCTTTCTGTCTGTATGTTCAATGATGATGATCAATGAAGTAGCCAAAAGTTACACTATAAAAAATGTACTGGATAGTTGATGATAGAAACTTGCCTTACAGTAGCCTGTTCAAAAATAGACTGCAGGGATGAGTGAGCTTTCACCCCTATGATCTTCATAACCAGCTGGCGCTCCTTATCAATCAGGGGCAGTACTTATTCCTGCCCGTTACTGACTTCCTTGTCGCGCCATTGTTTTGTTCTACCCTTGTGTTCTGTCATGCTACTCTGTTCACCATTTGTGAAGTCTCGTGTTATTCCTGCCGTCCGCGGAATAACCCTTCATCCTTTATTTCCCAGTGAGTCCGTTCCTGTATTTCTTGCCACGTTTTCCAGCTTCGCTGAGGTTTTAGTTTCCAGTGTTTTGAAGTTCGGTTTTGTTTGTCCCTTGTAAACGTTGCTCAGTAAAAGCCTGTTTATTTTCACTCCGTCGTCTCTGCCTCCTCTCTCTGTTATCGTGTTCAGCATTTGGGTTCTCCTCACCTCCCCTCGCCACAAACCGTTACACGACCAGTCCTGAACCCAGCGGACAAGAATAGAGACAGAGCGAGCGACGCGCTGCTCGCTATGGGGAGATTCTTCGAGGGGGATTTTCTCTCCTCATCCTCGGAGGAGAGGTGGACCATGTACACGCTGCTCACCTCCGTCAGTGAGTGCAGCGCGGAGCAGGCGCTTCAGCTGGAGGCGCACGGCTGTGTGATCAGATGGTTGATTCGGGCGCTCTTGTCCCCTGCCCCCGGCGAAGCCGCGGCTACCAGCACGCCCTCCTCCGCAAGTAAGGCCTCTACTGCCACTGCAGCAACTGCTAGTTTAGCTCCTGCAGTTAGCATAGGCCCCGCAGCCTTCACTGCCCAGGCTGCTAGCACAGCCCAGGCAGCCAGCATAATCTCTATTGCTAGCACCTTAGCTCCCCCTGCTACAGCTAGCAGGTCTAGAGAGGCTAGCAAAACCCTTACCGCTAGCTTAGCCTCCATAGCCAGTGTAGCCAATATAGCTTCGGCAGCTACTCCCTTAGCTTCCCCTGCTAGGATAGCCACTGCTAGCACCACAGTCCCCACAGCTAAGTCTATGGTGTCCTCTGTTAGGAGACTCAGTGTGGGCTCTGTCTTTATCACTAGCTTATCTCCCCCTGCTACAGCTAGCAAGTCTAGAGAGGCTAGCAAAGCCCTTACAGCTAGCAAGGCTTCTGCAGCTAGCAGAACCTTTTCTGATAGCGTGGATTCTTCAGTAGCTAACTACCTAGCTTCCCTCGCGCGCACAGGCCCTATACGTAGCTAACGTAGTCTCAGATGCTGGGACCGCCCCTTCGGCCGGCATGGCCTCCGTGGTTAGCATAGCCTCTGTCACTAGTGTAGTCTCGGTAGCAACCGCCTCAGTCCAGTCAGCTAGTACAGCCCTGTCTGCTACCTTAGCCCCTGCAGCTAACCAGGCTTCCACAGCTAGTCCAGCCCCGTCTGCTAGCTTAGCCCCTGCAGCTAACCAGGCTTCCACAGTCCAGCCCCGTCTGCTAGCTTAGCCCCTGCAGCTAACCAGGCTTCCACAGTCCAGCCCCGTCTGCTAGCTTAGCCCCTGCAGCTAACCAGGCTTCCACAGTCCAGCCCCGTCTGCTAGCTTAGCCCCTGCAGCTAACCAGGCTTCCACAGCTAGCCCAGCCCGTCTGCTAGCTTAGCTCCTGCAGCTAGCAGATCTCAGAGAGCTAGCAAGGCTCGGAGGACTAGCTTAGCCCCTGTAGCTAGCCAGGCCTCCACAGCTAACCCAGCCTCTACTGCCAGCCTAGCCCCTGCTAGTGTAGCCCCAGCTGCTACGCCCGGTCCGGCTTCTACGCCCGGCCCGGCCTCCACGCCCGGTCCAGCTCCCACGCCTGACCCAGCCGCTACTCCCGGTCTGGCTTCTACGCCCAGTCCAGCTTCTACGCCCAGTCCGGCCTCCTCCTCTGTTCCCGGCTCCTCGTCTGGTCCCGGCTCCTCGTCTGGCCCCGGCTCCCTGACTGGTCCCGGCTCCTCGACTGGTCCCCGCTCTTCATCTGGCCCCGGCTCCTCGACTGGTCCCGGCTCCTCGTCTGGTCCCGGCTCCTCGTCTGGTCCCGGCTCCTTGTCTGGTCCAGCCCTACGCCGTGGCCTGCACCCTGGTCTTCGCCGTGGTCTTCGCCGTGGTCTACGCCGTGGTCTACGTCTGCAGAAACTCCCGTCCGGGGTTCTGCACCTGGTCCCGAGGTCTGCACCTGGAGTGGCCCCCGTCCGGGGTCCTGCTCCGGGGTTGTTGTCTTCGCACCTCCGCTCCGGTCCTTCTGGTCCGGTCCCGAGTCCTGCGCCTGGAGGGTTCCTCGTCCGGGATCCTGCTCCGGGTCTGTCACCCTCACCCCTTTACTCCAGGCCCCCTGACCAGTCCTCCCCCCCCCCATGTCCAGCCCCCCTCACCGGAATCCTGCGTCCAGCTCCTTCCTTAGCAGCTCATCGAATACTTGCAGCTTGGAAAGAGCGGACTGCAGGTTATTGCAAATACATAAGGTGTTAAATGAGAACAGGGTTGAAACCAAACTGCAGACCATGTAACAGAAAATGAAGGAAATGTTGGTCAGGGTGTTAGAGAGTTTGAATGCAAGAGCAGGCACACTAACGGGGAAGACAGATATTGATTAAAGTTTTTATTGAGTTTATTTGGACGGAGGATGTGCATTTGGTGCAGGTGGATCGGCGGTGGGCCCCGCCGCAGAAGGAACAGATGTGGAGGAGTTTTGCAGTGGGAAAATCTACATTCACCTTATTTAAAATTGTTGCAGATTTGCCTCCTGGTCTTTGAAGAATCGGGTCTGATCTTTCAGCGGAGTTCCGAGATCAGAGCATGTGAGCGGAGCGGAGCGGGTGGATTTTGAAGTGAGCGCGGAGTGGGCTTTAAAATGGGTCAGAGTGACTCCGGAGCGAGAGCTCTCCTCCGCTCCAAGCCGCTCAGTGCACACATTGGTTTAAACTGATGTAATATACATGTAGTACAATGCCAAAGCAATAGGTGGCGATATAGTTCAAACATGAAGGCAATGCCAAGGCAATGGAGGTAAGAATAGAAACAGGGCGGTAATTGCCTGGGTCCAATTTGCTGCCCTTTTTGTGCAGGGGGGTCACTCTCGCAATTTTGAAGTATTTGGGTACATGTCCCTGTTTTATGGAGAGGGTTATTATGTGTGTGATGACTGGGGTGATGGCGGCTGCTGAGTCTCTGAGGAATTTGGAGGGGATATTGTCATGGCCAGTGGCCTTGTTAGGTTGGAGGGCGTTCAGTTTTTTGTGTACCTCCGCTGTTGTTACCATTTCTAGTTTGAAATCGTCTTTCCGGACCCCTAGGTTATTGTAGTAGGCTATGATGTGTTCTACCCCAAATGCCCTGAGTGGGAGGGTAGTTTATTTACCAGTGTTGTGGCTATGTTTGTGAAGAAAATGTTTAAGTAATTGGCCACATGCAGCTTGTCTGTGATGAGCATGTTATCTGTCTTTATGTTTGAATTTTTTTTTACTGCAGCCTAGTTGATTATTGAGTAATTTCCAAAGTTCACAGGTTTATTTTTGTTTTCCTCAGTTTTGTCATTGATGAAATTCTTTTTTGCAGTTTTGATCATGGAGTTTACGTAATTTCTTAGTCTGTTTCTTTGCAGTTTGAGTTCAGTCACATGGGCTTGGAGTTCACTGCTCGAGCTTTTGGTAAGCTTTGACTGACTTTTACGAAACTCAGAGCATTTTTTGTCTCTGGTTTTCATAGTGGTCAATATTTCGGAGTGCATCCACGGCTTCGCACAATTTTTTACCCTGGTGGTTCTTTAGTATTGTTGAGAATTTGGTTTTGAAACCAAGCCATGTTTCTTAAACTAGTGTACCACTGAGCTCTTCTGACCAGTCCAGGCTCTCCAGTTCTAGGTTAAAGGCCTCGCTTATTCACTAGAGTAGGTTTTGAGGTCTCTAGATCTAGATGTGACTGTTTTGTGACAGCTGGCCTTCTGTTTTAGCTTTTTGCGGGTACAGAATATCATATAATGAATGCTTAACCCGCATGCTATAACCCCTTTATTGGAGATCTTGGACTTATCAGAGGTCAGAATGAGGTCAATGGTAGTCTGTGTTGATTCACATACACGTGTGGGTTGGGTGATTAGCTGGCTGAAGCCGTGCAGATCACAACACCTACTGAAGGACTTGAAGATGGGTGCATCTTTTTGTTGCATATCCGTGTTCCAGTCTCCAATAAGAATTTTTTCTACATCCTCAACTCCAGCCAAACACCCGTCAAGTCTATCATAAAATTCCCTATGATCTGGCGGTCTGTAGATTGAGCCAACTAGTACGGATTTCGCTCTTTCGAACAGGTTTTTAACCGATACAGTTTCAATTGATTGATAGTTTTCAAATTCTATCTCTGGGTCCTTTACAGAATCATCAAGCTTAGTTTCTGAGAAGCACAATATGTTTGCCTTACCATTTATGAATAATTGTCTGGTTGGGTTGTGGGTCCTGTTTCGATTGGGCAGTGTGAAATTCATTGGAGGAAGGGTTTAGGTTGAGGAGATCCATTGTTGTTTTAACTTCAGTCCTCACTATACATGTTGAATATTTATTAATTTTCAGGATTTTAACCATTTCTTAAATTAGGGTTAGGGTTGGGGTTAGGGTTAGGGGGTTAGGGTTAGGGGGTTAACTCTAACCCTAACCTGTCCAGTTATGCGACTAGGGTGAAAGGTGTGACACTTGTTGTTCACACGCTTAACACATTGGTCGCAATAAATGAGATACGCCGTTTTTGGCCGCCATGCGTTGTTCGCCAACAACGGCGTACGCCGTTTTTTAAATCAATATTTCATTTTTTCGCCATGCCATTCATAATTCCTCCAGCTAACCTCCGGTGCTGCAGCGGGACCCTGAATGAGATTGCAACGCCTCAATACCGCCGCTTGGTGGATGGTCGGGCGAGTTACACTCTCAAAACCGGAAGTTGTGATCGGTGCGTCGAGGAAATTCCTCCGGCAGTAATATCTTGTTACGTGGGTCCAGACAAACACTGGTGTGCATATGGATCATATGGTGTGCATTTTTCTTCCAGTCTCTTCGGCGAACGGTAAGAGGACAGTAATGTTATTTTCAGCCCGATTGTGCGTTTCTTTGTTTGCAAACAGTCTGATAAATATATCAACCCATACTACATAAAGCCGTTACTGACGATAAAGGGGCACAGTCATAGTGTGGGCTTCTTATAGAAATGTGTATATAATACTTCAAATATACTAACCCCCACCGTTTTGGCACAAGAGCAGTATTAATATAGCTGTTACAGGCTCAGGTTATTATAGGCTGCTGTGTGACACAAGACGACCCCTGACACCGAGTTCGGCACCAAAGATTTGCAGCTGAGAAGCTGGACGCTAAAACGTTTCCCAACTCTGTTTACTATGACTGTAGACATAATACATTGTGCAATACAGATTTCCCATTGTTATAGTTTCACCTGCTGTGTCTGTGTTACTATTTGGGAACCTACTACCCTCAGTGGATCTTTATGTCCATGAGGATTCAGGTGGACTGGTGACAGTAGCTGTAGCCTGTCAGTGTCACTCTGGACGGCTCCAGTATGGCACATTAAAAATACATTATTGCTCTCTCTTCCATAAACCTGTCTTGTTCTCCATCTCCATGCCTCTTGACTAATCCATCCCCCTCTTTTCCTCCCCTCTCTCTGTCTGTCTCTCTCCCCCTCACACACACACTTCCCAGAGCTCTTCTGTTCTTTGCCTCTATATTTCACTCTTCTCTTGTGTATATTTTTTTATTAAATGCATTTCCAGATAATGGAGACATTTCTCTCTTGTTCCTCACTACATCCCTCTCCCTCTCTAGTGTGTACTGTAATTAAATGTATTTCTGAATAATGAAGACGTGTTATAATGGCTTTTTTATTCCTGCTGCTGTGAATAACAAGGGGCAACAGTGGCTTGGGTGGGAGGGTTCGGTGTGAGGGTAGGTGAGGAGACCCCAAATGCTGAACACGATCAGAGAGAGTAGAGGCAGAGACGACGGAATGAAAGTGAACAGGCTTTTACTTAGCAGTAGTAAGCAACAATGATACAAAACAAAGGCAAACTGCAAAACCCGGAAAAACAAAACTCAGCAGCGCTGGAATAAGGAACGGACTCACTGGGAAATAACAGGAGTGAAGGTGAACAAGGTAAGTGACCGAACACAAGGGTAGACAAACAAAACAATGGCAATGGCGCGATAGGGAAGTGAGAAACGGGCAGGAATAAATACTGCCCGTGATTACTAATGAGCGCCAGCTGGTTTAAGACCAGGCATGACCAGGCAAGACTGGTGAACACAAAGTATTAAAAAGAAAACTCACACTATAAATAAAAGCATGTGTAAAGGGATTATCTTACTGGAAAAATATGTAAAGAGACAACCCTTAATGGAAACATATGTAAAGGGATAACCCTACTGGAAACCTATGCAATGAGGTTAACCCTTAACAGAAACATATGTAAAGAGAAAACCCTTAATGGAAACATATGTACAGAGATAACCCTTAATGGAAACCTATGCAATGAGGTTAACCCTTAACAGAAACATATGCAATGAGGTTAACCCTTTTAAACACAAGCTAGACCGGGGAAACACAACATGAACAGAGGCAGCATAGCATTAATAATAGTATACAAACCTAGGCCTAAATGCCTGAGAAGGTTCAGTATCTGGAGCTGCTGCGTTTGGCCACCAGAGGGCGGCAGAAAACCACTGTTCACATTGTTCAGGAAGGAACCCCGGCTGGGACCATGACATCGGGAGGTAGAGCAGTCTGGCAATCCGGAGGTTCTTCGATTCCCGCTCCTCCTGGGCAGCGTGTCGATGTGTCCTTGAGCAAGACACTTAATCCCTAATTGCTCCCGACGATGAGCAGGTTGGCACCTTGCATGGTTGCCTCTGCTGTCGGTGTGTGAATGTGTGAGTGAATGGGTAAAATGTGAGTAACAAATTGTAAAGCGCTTTGGATAAAAGCGCTATATAAAAAAAGCAGCCATTTACCATTTAACAAGGAATGGAAAGGCCGGATAATTGTTCTTCATTCATTAGCCTGAGCCATCTCCTATACCTACACAGGCATGGTTCCAGTGTGTAGCCACAGCCATGATCACTGATCTTAATTGGGCAAGACTTACCACGACCTCTGCTCCAGGTTCCTTGTTTTCTTCCAGGACAAGGTTAACACCATCTACCAGCAGCTAGTGGTGCCCCTCTCCTCCCCCTCACCTGCACTTCCTCCTGGGTGTCCCCTCCAATGCAACCTCTCCTCCTTCTCCCTCAAGTCCTCAAGTTGCCAAGCTTATAGCTTCAGCCAAAGCCTCCACTTGTTTACTCGACCCCATGCCTACTACCCTGGTCAAGATCTGCCTCCCTGCTCTCTGCCCCACCATGGTCAACATCATCAACTCCTCACTTAAATCTGGTCTCGTCCCCTCCTGCTTTAAAACAGCCTCCGTCACTCCCATCCTCAAGAAGCCCGGCCTCGACCCAGATGAGCTAAACAACTACCGTCCAATCTACAACCTTCCTTTCCTCAGTAAAATCTTGGAAAGAGCAGTGGCCGCCCAACTCCAACAATACATGTCCAACCATGAGCTCTATGAGCCTTTTCAATTAAAATGTGATATCGGAAAATATCGGTATCGGTTTTCAATTTTTTTTTTACATTTCTATAGAAATGATGTCCGATATTATCGGCCTACCGATATTATCGGCCGATATCGGCATTCAAATGTGATATCGGTTGATATCGGTATCGGAAATTAAGAGTTGGACAATATCGGTATATCGGTATCGGTAAAAAAGCCAATATCGAGCATCCCCAAAATGTCATACCAACACATTTACAAAAATCCTCCTCCGGATTCCTGAACGTGTGAAACAGTCTTTGTAGGTGGCCAGAATCAATGCAGCTAGGTTCCCATGAATGAAAAATGTCACTCATTCTTAAACTGGAAGTGCGTTCCTGTACACCTGAATTTGCATACAGACACGCCCCGCCAGCTCCTTATAAGGCCAGGGCAGTGTGCAAAATGGAAGGGAGAGGGTATGCATTGCATCTCTGCTGTGCTGACCGTATTCAACAGGTAGCGCGAAGCGATTTGCGACTGATCACAATTAGATTAAATTCAAATGTATTGTCATCATACAGCACAAGTACAATACAACATCCAACCAGAGTGCAAATGTAACAGTAAAGTGCAATAGTAACATACAATGCACAGGTGATGAAACTGGTAAAAGGCTTCATTTGGGATAAATAGTTGGTGATTGCCTTCAAGTCGATTCTACAGACATCATCGGAATTAAATAATTATAATGATAATAAATACAACAATATTTGTATCATTAACAATTACGTTTTGCATTTATAGTCATGACTCAATGAGGCATTGTGAGCATTACACACACACTGCACTGCAAACTAAATTAATAGGAACTACAAGCAATTGCGCGGATATATGGAATATAGGCTAATAATAGATTAATGAATTCCATATAAATCTATAGTTTATTAACGATGCAGCAGATATTGTGAGGATATATACTGTACATACACACAGACACACACATGATCCGTATGTACAGTATCTTCACTAAGTCACCTGCTGCATCCTAATAACCCAATCGCGTGATATAGTGGAATAGACTAAGAATAGATTAACGAATCCATATAAAGTTTATTAATGATGCAGCAGCTGATGTGAGGATACTGTATACATACACACACGCGCGTGTGCGCGCTCCGTAGCATGACATTTTTGCAACTCGAAATGATAATAATAATCTTAATATATAATCTCCCAAAATGAAATTAGATTAGATGAAAATGTATTGTCATCATACAGCACAAGTACAATACAACAAAAATAAGTTTGGCATCCAACCAGAGTACAAATGTAACAGTAAAGTGCAATAGTAACATAATTATACAATTAAATATTTGTATCATTAACAATTACGTTTTACATTTAGTCATGACTCAACGAACCATGTCCAAAAATAAATAAATAAAAAAGATGCACTCAGCGCACACACACAGTTCTACAGTATGACTTCCATATATTTCCTAATAAAACAAGTCATTAGAATAATATAAGCCTACTGTAACGATTCATTATGCACGCGTATAGTGTGTGTGTGTGCTGAGTGCATCAGCCTTATGCATCATCACCAAGCCGTTTCTCAGACATGGTTCATTGAGTCATGACTATAAATGTAAAACGTAATTGTTAATTATACAAATAGTGTCGTAATTATTAACATTATAATAATTTTATTCCACGGATGTCTGTATCAAAGTGATGGCAATCTCCAAGAAGGCTGTTGAAAACACGGGTGCAGACCGGTCTGTCCGACCTACGACTGCCTTTTCGAGTCCATAAATCATACATAAATCCTACAACAAATTTACAATACAAAGCCGTTTGAGAATGCAGAATAAGTACGTAAATCGAGTTCCTTGTAATTCCTTGGTAGATTTCACATATGTCCGTTCGAGAATGAGGACCATTGTTTACAATGATTTGTATATAGGCTGTGAATGGGTCTCAACATTGAAAGAATTAGATTTGGGCACCTGCCTTGATGAGAAATGTACATTTAAATACCATATAGAGTAGACTATCTTGCCAGTAAAATGCGGCAAGAAATAGAACCAGTTTACCAATGATTAACAACAAGAGGGTCTTTGAAACAGTTTTTCTCTGTCCTGGATTATGGAGATGTGATTTATAGAAATACTGCTCCTTCCACTCTGAAACCTCAAACACAAAATTCATGTTTTTGTCTAATCTATCTCAGCTGATTTTCAGTTTCTTATCTTTATATTTGTATTGTTGTAATATGCCTGTAAATATTCTCAACATCATTATAAACGGAAAACTTGCTCAGATTAAGTTGAATTAATGTGAAATAATTATAATATATTATATATAATAATAATGTCATTATGATAATGATCATAAGAACACAACTGTTATTCTGTTAAGGGAC
>NC_140181.1:34586943-34611943 GCF_963971535.1 Notolepis coatsorum | reverse complement strand
TAGCAGCAGTCTGTTTAAATGTGAGACTTCTAGCACGGCTGCTCCCACCTGCAGCACACGACCCCCCTCGTACCACGGGACACTCCCAGCCCACCCCCACACAGGTCAGTTCAGATTACAACATTATAATCGTAGTGTGCCCACTGAATTACAAGACTTTTGTTTAGCACTGAGATTCATTTTGAGGACAATTCTCTTATTATTCAGCTCAGTTCTAAACAGTTCAGTTCAGTTCAGTTCAGTTCAGTCCAGTCCAGTTGTGTTCCGTTGTGGGTTTGGATTGAAGTATCGCTCATTTAATTTCAGTTCCATTCCGTATAGGGTTCAGTTCCATTCTGTCGGGCGGCCTGTGGGCTGGTTTGGTCTCTGTTTGTCGTCCGATCCGTGTCCTCTGCTCCTGGCTTTGTCCCCTCCCCTCTCACACCACAGTAGCATAACGTTCATCTTTATACAAGTTCCTTTAACTCCATACGCTCAAATCCACAAGGTATTATTATTACATGTTAACTTCTCAATATTAATTTGTTTCTCTTTTGTATTATTTTCTTTTGTTATTATTATTATTTATTTATTTATGTACTTTTTTTTCTTTTCTTTTTTTTCTCTTTTCTTTTTTTTTATAATTATGGCCACAGTCTTAAAAGAGAGAGTTCTTGAGTTCAGTCCGGTCCCAGTGTATCCGGTCCGGGTTTTTATTCCGGGTTTGGTCCAGTCCCGGTCCAGTTCTATTCCGATCTGGTCCGGTCTTTACATGGCACTGTCTTGGTAGCTCTACACAGTATTTCCCCCTGGGCGCGGTAAGTATGGCGCAGATTAGCATGGCTGTGTGTGTGTGCAAGGTCTATAAATCTGGGTGTAGATAACCAGAGGGGCTTTACATCAGCAGATCAGACTCTACTTTGTAACTCATAGACCTCCTGTGTATGTGCCTGTTTTGGAATGTATTCAAACGTATTCGATATTCATTTCATTTGTATTTTCTTGAACTTAATTATTCACGATTCTGGCGAATTCCACAGTCTTGATTGGTCGGGCAGTAACATTACTAAAGAGTCTGTCTGGCCAGCTGGCCAGTGAGACTGACCAATGACAGGGGCGGGATGGATGGTATGGAGGGTGAGGCAAAAGGTCATAGGGTGAAAGAGAGTAGGGAGAAGAGGAGGATGAATAGACCGACAGAAAGAGAGAGAGACAGAGGGAGAATGAGAGAAGACATGAGGAGGAACACAGGAGGAGAAGACAGAAGAAGAGGAGGAACAGAGGAGGAGAAGACGTGAGAGGAGGAATGCAGGAGAAAACATGAGAGGAGGAACAGAGGAGAAGACATGAGAGGAGGAACAGAGGAGAAGACATGAGAGGAGGAACAGAGGAGGAGAAGACAGAAGAAGAAGAGGAATGCAGGAGGAGAAGACAGAAGAAGAGGAGGAACAGTAGTGGACAGCGAGATGTAAAAGGAGAAGTGATTAATAGAAAGATTAGGAGAGAGATGGAGAGGGAGATGTATGGACACAGGTTGTGGTCGGTCGCTAGGCATCGGTCTCTGTGTGCTGTGGTTTAGAGAGTGATTGTCCAGAGAAGCATCGAGTGGTAAATTAAAACGTCTTCACAGAAAGCTCTAGAGCCTCCGACAGCTAGGAGGATGAAGGAGCAGAAGGTCGAGTTAAACCGTCCATTTCAGTACGTCCTTCTTTAAAACTTGGGCTCGACCTTGTAATTTACAACCTAGATTGTAGATCCTGAGTCAGACAGTCACGTCGGCCAAGGTTTTTCTTCTTCTTAGAAACTCGTAGGGTTTGGTCAGTGACCCCGACCCACATCAGACCGTCTGTTTAAATACATCCTATTGACTAAACCTTCAGATCTTCAGTCTACGTGGCTCAACCACAATTTGACTCAACCTTTTCGTCATTGACCCGACATCTAGATCCTTCCAGATGGTCCAGCGACTCTTAAGGTCATGGATTAGCTTGTTGCATTGCTTCCTTGCTTCTGTGAAACCTGACTCCGTCTGATCTTTGACCTGGCGTTCCGGGTCCCTCCGCAGCCATGACCCCTCGCCGTTACCTTGTCTGGTTGCCGAGATGACAGGGGATCAATGCTCGTGATCAATAAGCATGATCGCAAATTAAAAATCCCAAATCCAAATCGATTGATGCGTCTTTGTCCAGAAACAGCTCCATCCCAGTTTCACAGGTGGAGATGCATTCAGGCCGGTTTGGAAAAACCACCTACAGAGGTAGTCAGTCAGTCAGTCAGTCTGAAGACCAATCAATCAATCAATCAATCAATCAATCAATCAATCAATCAATCAATCAATCAATCAATCAATCAGTCCGTTAAAGGCCCAGAGCTGTGGCTGTATGTCCCAGCCAGTGCAGAGCAGTTCAGATAACTGTTCCAACAGTTCAGAAAAACCCTTCCTTATTCTCCCTCCCCAGTTTTTCTCCCATGCTCCTATTCCTCCATCCATCCATCCATCCATCCATTCTCCCATCCATCCATCCATTCTCCCATCCATCCATCCGTCCGTCCGTCCGTCGCTCCGCCCCTCCCCCTCATCTCAGCTGCTTCCTGACATCAGGTTAATGGCTTGTTCCAGTTTGTGTCTCAACTTGTGTTTGCGACAGTAGCCGTCTCTGTCCAGTGCTGTCAGGATCTAGAGAGAGAGAGAGAGAGAGAGAGAGAGAGAGAGAGAGAGAGAGAGAGAGAGAGAGAGAGAGAGAGAGAGAGAGAGAGAGAGAGAGAGAGAGAGAGAGAGAGAGAGAGAGACAGAGACAGAGACAGAGACAGAGATGTATAGTGAGAGAGGCAGAGAGGGAAGAACAGAGACATAGAGAGAGAGATCAAACTCTGTCCATATTTATCATTTCTTGATTTCTCATAATGAATGAGTTATTGCAGTGAAAATGACCATCACTGGTGTCACAAGAACGTTGAGCAATATGTGTCTGTCTTTAATAAACAGTAGATTCAGAGCTCCCTCTGCGTGACGGCATGTAAATAACAATTCTAGAGGTTTGTCTGTTAAACGGACTGTTTGATTGGTTTGAACAAAATGCTGTGACTTTTGGTTGACTTGAATGATAAGGTAGAATGAGTTATTTATTCTTATTATCAACATAGCCTAAGAAAAGAGCAAAACCTACAATACAACAGTGCTGTGGTTGTACTGGGGCGCTCCTATTGGTAAATAAAGGTTAATAAAAACAAAAGGTTTCTCTTACCTCCTCCTTGTACTTATTGATGTAGAAGTAGAGCTCACTGAGCGCGCTCAGTGTGTTGAACTCGTTGCCGTGGAGACGGGACTGCTCCACCAGGTAAGCATCCATGTCCTGATCACTGATACTGGGCATCTTAGATATATCCCTGTAGTACCTGGAGATATACACACACATCACATGTCACTTCCTAACAACCTCCTGTAAATAGAAAATGACCAGAGTACTTCAAGGTTCATTGTTTTACAGGTAATCGTCCTGCTCTGTCAAGACATTGGCTTTGTCATTTATATGATTGTATCCATGAAGTCATTCTGGCTAGACTCTAAAAAGAGTTGACTCGTACCTCTCCACCCAGCTCTTGTAGTTGGGGATGTCTTTAGCGTAGAGCAGCTTGTTGGACGGAGAGTCCTTCCCCAGGCGGTGCTCAGACGTGGAGCAGGAGTCCATGAAGGTCTGGGCCACGACGGAGAGACACGCGTCCGTGATGCTGCTCTTATGGATGTCAAACACAAACTGAGGATTCTTGATCACGTTCACCCAGAACCTCAGAGGAAGGCTGAAGAGCGAGAGATAGACAGAAAGAAATTAAGAAAGAAAGAGAAACAGAGTAAGAGAGAGACAGAAAATAAGAGAGAGAGAGAGAGATAGAGAAGCCAGTTAAGGTTTTTCCTTGAGTGTGTGTGTGTATGTGTGTGTGTGTGTGTGTGTGTGTGTGTGTGTGTGTGTGTGTGTGTGTGTGTGTGTGTGTGTGTGTGTGTGTGTGTGTGTGTGTGTGTGTGTGTGTGTGTGTGTGTGTGTGTGTTAGTTACCAGTTGCTCTTCCAGGTGTGTCTGACATCTGGGTCAGTGATCTGTCGTTTGTCAGCCTGCTCATCCAGGAAGTCAAACATGTACTTGATAGCCAATGGTAGCGCAGAGCCGCGGTGGGCGGTGCTAAACACTGTCTCAAACAGGTCATCCACAAACTTCTGCAGTGTGCCCTGGTGGTGGGAGGAGGAATAAGTCATATATTATATTATTAGTTACATATATTTTACTGTTAGCGAGTAGTCTGGTCAGGTAGATCTCATTTATATATTACTATTTATATTATTAATTATATTTTACTGTTAGAGAGTAGTCTGGGCAGATAGATCTCATATATATATTATTATTTATATTATTATATATTTGTACCTTAGTAGCCAGTAGTCTGGTCAGGTAAATCTCAGACACCATCTTGCTTCCCCTGTCTCCTTCTCTCTGGTCGCTATGTTCATGGTTCTTCACCAGATGCCACAGTTTGGTACCTGCAGACACACACACGCACGCACGCACGCACGCACGCACGCACGCAAGCGCACGCACACACACACACACACACACACACACACATACACACACACACACACACACACACACACATACACACACACACACACACACACACACACACACACACACACACACACACACACACACACACACACACACACACACACACACACACACACACAGCAGGAACAGAACGAGAAGGTATAGTCAGTTCATGTCTTGGAGATATGATATGAACCATATAACAATTACCTGTTTCCTGGTCAGCGGTATACTAAACATGTTATTACCTGTTTCCTGGTCAGCGGTATACTAAACATGTTATTACCTGTTTCCTGGTCAGCGGTATACTAAACATGTTATTACCTGTTTCCTGGTCAGGGGTACAGTATACTAAACATGTTATTACCTGTTTCCTGGTCAGGGGTACAGTATACTAAACATGTTATTACCTGTTTCCTGGTCAGGGGTACAGTATACTAAACATGTTATTACCTGTTTCCTGGTCAGGGGTACAGTATACTAAACATGTTATTACCTGTTTCCTGGTCAGGGGTACAGTATACTAAACATGTTATTACCTGTTTCCTGGTCAGGGGTACAGTATACTAAACATGTTATTACCTGTTTCCTGGTCAGGGGTACAGTATACTAAACATGTTATTACCTGTTTCCTGGTCAGGGGTACAGTATACTAAACATGTTATTACCTGTTTCCTGGTCAGGGGTACAGTATACTAAACATGTTATTACCTGTTTCCTGGTCAGGGGTACAGTATACTAAACATGTTATTACCTGTTTCCTGGTCAGGGGTACAGTATACTAAACATGTTATTATCTGCTTCCTGGTCAGGGGTACAGTATACTAAACATGTTATTACCTGCTTCCTGGTCAGGGGTACAGTATACTAAACATGTTATTACCTGTTTCCTGGTCAGGGGTACAGTATACTAAACATGTTATTACCTGCTTCCTGGTCAGGGGTACAGTATACTAAACATGTTATTACCTGCTTCCTGGTCAGGGGTACAGTATACTAAACATGTTATTACCCGTTTCCTGGTCAGGGGTACAGTATACTAAACATGTTATTACCTGTTTCCTGGTCAGGGGTACAGTATACTAAACATGTTATTACCTGTTTCCTGGTCAGGGGTACAGTATACTAAACATGTTATTACCTGCTTCCTGGTCAGGGGTACAGTATACTAAACATGTTATTACCTGCTTCCTGGTCAGGGGTACAGTATACTAAACATGTTATTACCCGTTTCCTGGTCAGGGGTACAGTATACTAAACATGTTATTACCTGTTTCCTGGTCAGGGGTACAGTATACTAAACATGTTATTACCTGTTTCCTGGTCAGGGGTACAGTATACTAAACATGTTATTACCTGTTTCCTGGTCAGGGGTACAGTATACTAAACATGTTATTACCTGTTTCCTGGTCAGGGGTGATCATTGGGGCTCGAGACCTCAGGCTGTCTGGACTACTAGATGTACGCAGTAACGACTCTGTAGAGAGAGGAGACAGACTGTCAAAGAGTGTAACCCTTAACCCCTAAACCTAACCATCTAGAGAGAAGAGAAGGGGACAGTGGACATCAAAGGAGGCAAGAGAAGGAGAGGAGAGAGATAGAGGACACAGGAGATGAGAGGAAGAGAAGGGGAGGAGAGGAGAAGGAGAGGAGAGAGAGAGGAGAGAGAGATGGATAGAAGAGGTGCAGACTGAATACTGATGAGACAGAAAAATACATCTTCATTCGTCAAACTGCTTACCTAAAGGTCCCTAGGAAGGAGAGAGAGAGAGTGAGAGAGAGAGAGAGAGAGAGAGAGAGAGAGAGAGAGAGAGAGAGAGAGAGAGAGAGAGAGAGAGAGAGAGAGAGAGAGAGAGAGAGAGAGAGATGTAGTTACCATATCTGCTGAGGGATCGTGTGAAGGTGAATGAGTTTGCGATGTTGTAAGCTGAGACCTGCTTCTGAACCAATGCCACCAGAGAGCCATCTGTTACCTAGCAACAAACACCAATCAAGCAATCAATCAATCAATCAATCAATCAATCATTAAATCACTCAATAGAATAATAGAACACTATAGTTACTACTTAATGAATGACCTTGAGAAGGACCATATCTGGAGCACCAGTTCATGTCCATGTGAAAATGAAGAGGTTTTAAAACCATGTCCTACTCCAGGACTTGGGGCCAACAGAGTCTGTATTGGTAAATACTTGGTATAATTAGTAAATACTTGGAAATATTAGTACTGTATATTAGGGGTGTAACGATTCGACCTCACAACGATTCGATTACGATTCTTCAGGCAACGATTCAATGCATCATGAAATCTCTTCATTTGACCACGATTCGATTAATTTTCGATAAATGTTCTATCAGTTAATTCCTCAAAAAAAATGTAATACACAAATGTGGCTGGGGGAACTGATTCACTCAGCATGAATGGACTATAGGTCAATAAAAACAATACACACACAAAAAAAACATAAATAAATATATATATTTTTATTTAGATTAATATCGATTATAATCTATTCTAACATATTAAAATCGATGTCTCGAATCGAACACATTAGAATCGATGCATTTCGATTAATCGATGCATCGTTACACCCCTACTGTATATACTTGGTAGTATTAGTACATACCTGGTAGTGAGCCAGTGTATTAGTATTAGGGCCGACCCCTATTAGTCGATTAGTCGACTAATCGGTCGAAATGAGCCGTAGTCGACTGGCCAACCTCTTAGTCGAATATATAAAAAAAATCTATATATATTCATATATATATATATTTTTTTATCATTCTTTCCAAAAGAAAAGAGGCCTAGAAGCGTGGCTAACGCTAATGGCACGCATACCAGAGGCTAACTGCCTACGAAAACAGGCACAGAGGCACTGAAAAAGGTTTTCACCCATCTAATGAACACACTAGACTAGACAAATATCAAGATGTATCCATCAGTGGACCAATTGCATGCTTTTGCAGAGGACAAGAAGCCTTCAGTCGACTCCTTCAGACATTAGGCACCCCCCACAGCCCAAATGGAATGATGAAATGAAAAAAAAAATTATGAAAAAAGAAATTACAAATATTATACTTTTATTTATTATTATTTTTTTTTGTCGACCAATAGTCGACTAACGGCAAATTTTGGCCAATCATAGTCGACCATCCAAATCCTTAGTCGGGGACAGCCCTAATTAGTATATATCTGGTAGTATTAGTACATACCTGGTAGTGAGCCAGTGTATTAGTATATACTTGGTAGTATTAGTACATACCTGGTAGTGAGCCAGTGTATTTGTATATACTTGGTAGTATTAGTACATACCTGGTAGTGAGCCAGTGTATTAGTATATACTTGGTAGTATTAGTACATACCTGGTAGTGAGCCAGTGTATTTGTATATACTTGGTAGTATTAGTACATACCTGGTAGTGAGCCAGTGTATTAGTATATACTTGGTAGTATTAGTACATACCTGGTAGTGAGCCAGTGTATTAGTATATACTTGGTAGTATTAGTACATACCTGGTAGTGAGCCAGTGTATTAGTATATACTTGGTAGTATTAACACATACCTGGTAGTGAGCCAGTGTATTAGTATATACTTGGTAGTATTAGTACATACCTGGTAGTGAGCCAGTGTATTAGTATATACCTGGTAGTATTAACACATACCTGGTAGTGAGCCAGTGTATTAGTATATACTTGGTAGTATTAGTACATACCTGGTAGTGAGCCAGTGTATTTTTTGTATATACTTTAAACTTAGTATATACATTAAACTACCTATAACGCAGGGGACGTTTACAGGTTTACTTGCAGGCCTGCCTGCAACAGTCTGTAACTGTTTTTGACTTAGCCTATTAGTCTGCACGTTTAGATTGCACTACTTTTATTGTCTTTTATACCTATTCTTATGTCTGAAATGTATGAAACTTTTATTTTGTCAATTTGTGTGCTGATTTCATGCCTATGTTCATTTTATACTAATTGCTGTGGTGCACTCTGGACCACAGTCCATGTGTGAAGAGTACTATATAGATAGTTATTAATATTTATTATTGTTATATTGTAGAAATGTGTGCATTGAAATGTCTGTAAAGTCTCGACGACATTGAAAATGAGGGTGACCTCAATTGTAATCTCGAGAATAAATAAAGGTTGATGATGATGATGATGATGATGATGATGATGACTTGGTAGTATTAGTACATACCTGGTAGTGAGCCAGTGTATTGAGTCTCTTCCAGTCACTCTCTATCTTAGTGGTCACATCTTCATCTTGTAGGATGATCCTGGTCAGTCTGCCTTGACGCCATTCTAGAAGAAATATATGAATATTCAGATTCAGATTCAGATTCAGAGTTTTTATTTGCCACATGGAATCATACAATCAGAGTTTCTTCATTACACAATCATAAATAACATTCCATGGACAAAAGGAGCAGGAAGAAGAATAAATCTTATAGTTACCTGCCCCTTATTCCTAAACTAAAGAAGTATTTTCTTAATGGTCGGCGTACAACCTAATTTATACAAATAATAATTTATACCATTATACAAGAAACTCACAATTCACAGTTAAACAAGGAAAAAATTTAATAATAATAATAATAATAAAGAATAAAGAATAAAAGAAAAAGAGAAAAAAAAGAAAAGAAAATATCTCACTGTTCAGATCACATTTGATTTTCATACTGAATATTATATAATAAATATATGAACAACCTTATAAGATAAGATAAGATAAGATAAGATAAGATATTCCTTAATTGATCCCCTTGGGTAGTAGAAGACATAATTGAATAAAAGGCAGTGTAAACAATATACAATATAGTTAACTCTGGACATGCGCATATGGGCATCAAGTATACATGGTTATCAAGTATACATGGTTGACATACAACCATACAGGTAAACTATGATTATGAGTGCATGTATGTGTATGTGTGTGTGTGTGTGTGTGTGTGTGTGTTGTGTGTGTGTGTGTGTGTGTGTGTGTGTGTGTGTGTGTGTGTGTGTGTGTGTGTGTGTGTGTGTGCGTGTGTGTGTGTGTGTGTGGTTACCCAGGTCCATGTCGTCAGCTTGTGGTCTCTGGCTGAAGGGATTCCTTTATAAACAGCGTCGAGCAGCTTGTCCTTAACCTGCGTCACTGTGTCACAGTTCAACACCTTCACTGGAACCTCTGTACCTGCCTCCCCCTCCGGAGGAATACACATCAGAGTCTAGAGAGAGAGGAGAGAGAGAGAGAGAGAGAGAGAGAGAGAGAGAGAGAGAGAGAGAGAGAGAGAGAGAGAGAGAGAGAGAGAGAGAGAGAGAGAGAGAGAGAGAGAGAGAGAGAGAGAGAGAGAGAGAGAGAGAGAGAGAGAGAGAGAGAGAGAGAGAGAGAGAGAGAGAGAGAGAGAGAGAGAGAGAAATATATGAGTGACTTTTCTGATTACAGGTCTAACTCTTATCTCCTCAACTACAGTACAGACATTTCTGGACTAAATCATATCTAACAACCAGAAGCTTCTCTGATGTCTGAGATGAAGTCTAAGTGGCCTAATTTCTATCAATTCAGGTCCTTGACATGAAGAAAGCTGCGAACCACTTGTATTTGTGAACTACTGTTATTGTATGTTGTATGTGGTACAATAATTATTGTAATGGTGGAAGTGATAGTTAACAACCAACAGGGAGACCTTAAAGTGTGTGTGTCTGTGTGTGTGTGTGTGTGTGTGTGTGTGTGTGTGTGTGTGTGTGTGTGTGTGTGTGTGTGTGTGTGTGTGTGCACATGCACGTATAACTGGTAGGTAATATACCTAGAAACAGTACCAGTGACCTAATAACCAATCCAATATCACTATTGATTACCGGAATGATTAATACTGTAGACATTATACGCTCAATCAATACCAGAGACATCAGGACAATAATTGATGTCTCAGATATCGGTACTCCCTCACGGCCAATCAATAACAGTATTGATACAGAATCACCTCAGCAGTGACACGTATTCAGTCCTTCATCAACTCAACACATTCTAACATGGGTGATGTGTTATCCAAATAGATATAACGTTTGGTATCAAATTATATTGGCGATGATATAATGTAATATGTCAAACAAATAGACCTTCTAACATCTAAGGCAGGTTTCCATGTCCAGACCCCATCCTGGGCTGTCTCTACGCCTGATAAACACCTCTGTCTCTACGCCTGATAAACACCTCTGTCTCTACGCCTGATGCCACAGCCTGATAAACACCTCTGTCTCTACGCCTGATGCCACAGCCTGATAAACACCTCTGTCTCTACGCCTGATAAACACCTCTGTCTCTAC
Organism: Notolepis coatsorum; assembly: GCF_963971535.1. Taxonomy (NCBI): domain Eukaryota; kingdom Metazoa; phylum Chordata; class Actinopteri; order Aulopiformes; family Paralepididae; genus Notolepis; species Notolepis coatsorum. Next base: position 34,601,055 of record NC_140181.1, on the reverse strand, counting down.
GCCTGATGCCACAGCCTGATAAACACCTCTGTCTCTACGCCTGATGCCACAGCCTGATAAACACCTCTGTCTCTACGCCTGATAAACACCTCTGTCTCTACGCCTGATGCCACAGCCTGATAAACACCTCTGTCTCTACGCCTGATGCCACAGCCTGATAAACACCTCTGTCTCTACGCCTGATAAACACCTCTGTCTCTACGCCTGATGCCACAGCCTGATAACCTCTGTCTCTACGCCTGATAAACACCTCTGTCTCTACGCCTGATGCCACAGCCTGATAAACACCTCTGTCTCTACGCCTGATGCCACAGCCTGATAAACACCTCTGTCTCTACGCCTGATAAACACCTCTGTCTCTACGCCTGATGCCACAGCCTGATAAACACCTCTGTCTCTACGCCTGATGCCACAGCCTGATAAACACCTCTGTCTCTACGCCTGATGCCACAGCCTGATAAACACCTCTGTCTCTACGCCTGATGCCACAGCCTGCTAAACACCTCTGTCTCTACGCCTGTACATCACAGCCTGCTAAACACCTGTCTCTACGCCTGTACGTCACAACCGGCTAAACACCTGACTCTCTACAGTATGCCTGTGTGTCACAGCCTGCGGTTGAGGGTGTGTAGTTTCAAGTTTCCAAGTTTCTTTAATAGTTGTCATACAGAAGTACAGAATACTTTTATACAAAATGCTTCTTACTGTTACGCTCCAGAGACTGTGCAAGACAAGATAAGTATGAAATAAAATAACATAGTATAGCATGTAAATTAGAAGTAAAAAAAATGAGGTCACAGTGTTTAGTATAGACATATGTACAATGTTCGATGCAGAGTAGACGTAACTGAGTTACCATATAATATACAATACTGTGTAGTGTACTAATATACAATACTATATAGTGCAAGGCAGAAATAGGATGAGGTGCAATTTAGGTACAATTTACAGTAGGTGTACGAGTTGTAGTGCAAATCCTTTATCAATAAATATAAAGTGTGTTTGTGTGATCTAAAGTGTGGAGAGTGGGTGCTGCAGTGTGTTGTTTGTTTAAGTGAGTGTGTGCGTGTGGGTGTGTGTGCTGTGTGCATTTGATGGTTGTTGCATAGTGTTTATTGTTCGTTTAGCAGCCTGATGGCCTGGGGATAGAAGCTTCTTCTGAGTCTTTCTGTGCTCGCCTTAAGACTCCGGTATCGCTTGCCTGACCGCAGCAGTTCAAAGAGGCAGTTGTTCGGGTGGCTCGAGTCCTTAATAATTCTCTTAGCCTTCCCCTTGCACCGCTTGTTGTAAATGTTCTGGAGGGTGGGAAGCCCCCCTCCAATTGTGCGTTCGGCTGAACGTGTCACTCTTTGTAGTCTGCTACGGTCTTGTGCAGTGCTATTCCCAAACCAGGAGGTGATGTTGCCAGTCAGGATGCTCTCTATTGTACATGAGTAGAAGTTCCTAAGGATCTTCTGACTGACTTGGAACTTCCTTAGGCGCCTGAGGAAGTAGAGGCGTTGTCGTGCCTTCTTCACAACACTGTCAATGTGTGTGGTCCATGTCAAATCCTCGGATATGTGGGCTCCGAGGTACTTGAAACTGTTCACTCTCTCAACCGGTGCCCCGTCGATGCTGAGGGGGCTGTAGTCCTTGACCCCCGACCTCCTGAAGTCCACAATCATCTCTTTTGTTTTGCTGACGTTCAGGGAGAGGCAGTTCTTCTGACACCACTGTGACAGGTTCTCTACCTCTTCCAGGTAGGCCCTTTCATCGTTGGCAGAGATCAGGCCCACCACTACTGTGTCATCAGCAAATTTGATGATGGTGTTGTTGTTCCGCTGTGCTACGCAGTCATGTGTGTACAGGGAGTAGAGGAGGGGGCTCAGAACACAGCCCTGGGGGGCCCCTATGTTGAGCGTGATGGATGAGGAGGTGCAGTTGCCTGCTCTTACCACCTGGGGTCTGCCCGTCAGGAAGTCCAAGACCCACTGGCAGAGGTCATAGTTCAAGCCCAGGTCCCTGAGCTTGGCTATGAGTTTGGAGGGGACTATGGTATTGAATGCTGAGCTGTAGTCGATGAACAGCATTCTCACATAGTTCCCCTGCCTCTTGTCCAGGTGTGATGCTGCTGTGTGCAGCACATGGGCTATGGCGTCCTCCGTGGACCTGTTGGGGCGATATGCAAATTGCAGAGGGTCCAGGTTGATGGGGAGGGAGGAACAGATGTAGCCCTTCACTAGCTTCTCAAAGCACTTCATGGCTATGGAGGTGAGGGCTACAGGGTGGTAGTCGTTGAGGCAAGCGGGCGTAGATTTTTTGGGTACAGGGATGATGGTGGACTTCTTCAGACAGGTGGGGATGACAGCCTGTTCCAAGGACAGGTTGAAGATGTCAGTGAATACCGGGGCCAGTTGGTCGGTACAGACTTTTAGGACGCGGCCGGGGATGCCGTCCGGTCCTGCTGCCTTCCTGATATTCACTTTTTAAAGATCCGTCTCACCTCATGCTCTGTTACCCTGAACACTGAGTCTCCATCAGCAGACCCCCCCCCCCCCCCCCCCCATTGCCGTGGTTTGTAGGCTGGTGTTTTTATTCACAGCCTCAAACCTCGCATAGAAGGAATTGAGATCATTGCTAAGGAGATGTCATTGTTCAGTTTGAGGGAGGTGCCTTTGTAATCTGTCATTGTTCTGAGGCCCTGCCACATGCCTCTAGAGTCAGCCTGTTCGAACTGAAGTTCAACTTTATCCCTGTAATGCCGTTTTGCCTCTTTACTGCTCTCCTGACGTTGTATCTTGCCATCTTGTGTTCTTCCATGTTGCCTGTCTCCAGCCCGGTGTTGTATGCTGATGTGCGCACTTTTAGAGCCTCACGGACGGATTTGTCTACCCAGGGCTTTTGATTTGGGTAGATTTTAATTGTGGTGGAGGGGATTGTTTCTTCTACCAGAGTACAGACATAGTCAAGCACCGTTTCAGTGTATTCGTTAATATTGGCTGTGTTATACTTACCAGTTGTTTGTAGTCTATCTGTTGTCTGATCAGCTTGTCTTCACTCAGAGAGTATCTGGCCTCTCCTGTGATGGCATCTATAGGTCCCTTCTCCATCTGCTGCTTAATAGCACAGTACAGCATGAAGAGAGGCTCGCCAGCACACTCCTAGGGAGAGACAGAGAGAAAGAGAGACAGAGAGAGAGACAGACAGACAGACAGACAGAGAGACAGATACAAAGATGTTAGTCCCCAGATTCCAAACAGCAAGTATTTTCTTTTTATGAATGCATTTATTTTTTTGGATATTCCAATATGGCGGACTTCATAGGTTATCATGGCAACTGGTCGGAGTGAATCCATAACATCCTGATACAGTAATAACATGCTGCTGGTTCTATACTAAAACCTACTATGTGAGATGAGGAAGACTGAGAGAGAGAGACAGAGAAGGATGAGAGAAGGGGAGAGAGAAGAAACAGAGGGAGAGAGAGGAGAGATAGAGAAGGAGAGAGAGAAAGAGAGGAGAGAGAGACCGCGAAGGAGAGCGAAGAGAGGAGAAATAGAGAAGAGAAAAGAGAAAGAATGAGAGAGAGAGAGCGAGCAAGATGGTTATTATTAACCACTTAGAGACACACATGTGCATGTATGCACGCTCACACATGCGTGCGCACGTGCATAAACACACACACATACAAACAGTAGTTGCTAATTTATTTGTCTTGGTTAATTACAGTCTACCAGCCTGAATCTGCCTGTAGAGTCTATTTAATCTGGAGGCACAGAGGGACTGTGTGTGTGTGTGCTCCTTATGGCTGATAAACAAGTTGCAGGGCCGGCTGTCAATAAATATGGTAATGACCATTACTGTTCTTTGACCAGGACTGTATGATAACTATGGTTCTGTTATAGTTCTGTTATAATAAGTCCATGTACTAGTAGGCTATGGACATTCCTTATGTATTATAATGATCAGTAGACTACACTCCAAACCACAAAACATGTGCTAGCATTAGCCTTAAATCACCATGCTAGCATTAGCCTTAAGTCACAGTGTTAGCATTAGCCTTAAATCACCATGCTAGCATTAGCCTTAAGTCACAGTGTTAGCATTAGCCTTAAATCACCATGCTAGCATTAGCCTTAAGTCACAGTGTTAGCATTAGCCTTAAATCACCATGCTAGCATAAGCCTTAAGTCACAGTGTTAGCATTAGCCTTAAATTACAGTGCTAGCATTAGCCTTATGTCACCATGCTAGCATTAGTCTTAAATCACTGTGCTAGCATTAGCCTTAAAGCACCGTGCTAGCATTAGCTTTAAATTACAGTGCTAGCTTTAGCGTTAACCGTGCTAGCATTAGCCTAAATTACAATGCTAGCATTAGCCTAAAATCGCCAGGCTAGTATTATCATAAAATCACTGGGCTAGCATTAGCCTTAAATCACCATATAGTGTTAGCTAGAGAGAGAGAAAGAAAGAAAGAGAGAAAGAGAGATAGAGAGAGAGAGAGAGAGAGAGAGAGAGAGAGAGAGAGAGAGAGAGAGAGAGAGAGAGAGAGAGAGAGAGAGAGTGTACAGGGGCATGTATACTATACACACAGTGTCACTTAGATTCAACTGGTTTTGCCTGTGAGCCACCACTAGGGGCAGAGTGGCTAACAGAGTGACTGAATGTGTAATTACAGATGAGTGAGTTAGTGACATCACAGTGACATCACATTTAAAAAACCTGAGACTAGTTCTACTTCTTTAGTATAATTTATTCTTGAAAGACAAAAAGATTGACAAGAGAGAGAGAGAGAGAGAGAGAGAGAGAGAGAGAGAGAGAGAGAGAGAGAGAGAGAGAGAGAGAGAGAGAGAGAGATAGAGAGAGAGTGTGTCAGCCATGACAGATAATCCCATCTTTAACATGCTAAATCCTAAAAACTCATCACCCCACTTCAAGTCAATCCCCTTCATTTCGGATGAATAAATTAGCTGGAGCTCTAATCTGATTGGTCACGGTCAGGATTTAAAGGTGGTCATTCTGTAAAACATTCTAGCACAGCCTAGGGTCTTCAACTTTCACAGCCAGATTGACTATATTTAATATTTCGCTACCATGTTCGTTAAAAATATAATAATATATTAGTATTGCTTTCATGAGCCTCCAGAAACTGCAATCATATAATACAGTGGCTCAGGAGGTAGAATGGTTGTCTGGTCATCAGAAGGTTCAATTCCGGTTTGATGCTGGCTAAGTGACCTTGAATAAGATACTTAACCCTTAAAGGGGAACTCCACTATTTTGGGAAATTAGCTTATTTAACATCTTCCCTGGAGTTAGACAAGAAGATACATACCTTTTTTGTCTCTGTGCGTGCATTTTAGCTTTGGGAATAGACGCTCCGTTAGCATAGCTTAGCTTCATCACTGGAAGTGAGGCAGGACAGTAGCCTTACAGTGCCTTACAGTGTATTGCAAGGTCTGGCATTGACCAAATTTGATATGCATGACCTTGGTGGGCTCTAGGTCAACTCCTGAAAAGGGGGTCAATGTCAGACCTTGCAATCAAAAGTTAGGGGGCGCACTGAAATTATGGCAAGGGTTATTAGCCCCCTAACTTTTGATTGCAAAGTCTGACATTGACCCCCTTTGCAGGAGTTGACCTAGAGCCCACCAAGGTCATGCATATCAAGTTTGGTCAATGTCAGACCTTGCAATACACTGTAAGGCACTGTAAGGCTACTGTCCTGCCTCACTTCCAGTGATGAAGCTAAGCTATGCTAACGGAGCGTCTATTCCCAAAGCTAAAATGCACGCACAGAGACAAAAAAGGTATGTATCTTCTTGTCTAACTCCAGGGAAGATGTTAAATAAGCTAATTTCCCAAAATAGTGGAGTTATCCTTTAACCGCTCCTGATGAGCAGGTTGGCACCTTGCATGGTCACATCCGCAGTTGGTGTGTGAATGTGTGAATGTGAGGCATAATGTAGAGGGAGACTTAGAGAAAATGAAAGACAGAGATGGAAACAGACATAAAGAGAGGTAAAGAGAGAAGGGGAGAGAGAGAGAGCGAGAGAGAGAGAGAGAGAGAGAGAGAGAGAGAGAGAGAGAGAGAGAGAGAGAGAGAGAGAGAGAGAGAGAGAGAGAGAGAGAGAGACAGACAGACATGTTCTCCATCCTACAAGACGAAATCAACCAGTTCCAGGCTTGTGGTCACATTGTAGTTTGTGGGGACCTCAATGCCAGGACAGGACGAGAACATGACACTATCAGCACCCAGGGAGACAAACACCTACCAGGAGGTGGAAACATCGCCTCCAAAATATGCCCCCCCCCCAGAAAAAACTATGATCAAACAACAAATAAACATGGGTCACAACTTATACAGCTGTCACTCGCTGGGACTGTACATAGTCAACGGTAGGCTCCGAGGGGACTCTTATGGTAGGTACACATACAGCTCATCACTGGGTAACAGTACAGTAGATTACTTTATCACTGACCTCAGCCTAGTGTCTCTCAGAGTGTTCACAGTCAGCCCGCTAACACCCCTGCCAGCCCACAGCAAAACCACTGTCTATCTGAACAGATCAACACCCAACCAGGAAGTATAAAAACCAAACAAACTACACACTATTAAAAAACACTACAAATGGAAAGAAGCTAGTATAGAAGCATTCCAAATTGCTATCAAGCTACAAAAGGTCAAATCACGATTAGACCAATTCCTGGAGAAAAAAAACTTCCAACACAACAGCAAAAGTGTAAACGGGGCGGTAGAAAAACTCAATAACATATTTTGACCTTACAGCCTCCCTATCCAACCTAAATGCCTCAAATACGAAAGCGAGGACATTTTTTTTATATGCATGACAAATGGTATGATAATGACTGTAAAAATCACAGGAAGAAATTAAGGAACCTATCAAACCAAAAATACAGAGACCCAGACAACCAGAACACACGTCTCCAATACAGTGAAACACTGAAACACTACAAAAACACAGTCAGGAGAAAAGGGGACCAACAAGTCAGAAACCAGCTACAGGATATAGAGGAATCCATAAAAACAAACAACTTCTGGGAAAACTGGAACAAACTAAACAAACAACACCACAAGGAGCTACGCATCCAAAATGGAGACGTATGGGTAAACCACTTCTCCAATCTCTTTAGCCCAATACAAAATAATGAACAACAAAAACACATACAAGATAAACTACAAAGGCTAGAGTCAACCATAAAAGACTACCAGAACCCGCTAGACTACAGGAACAAATAAAATCACTTAAAACCAAGAAGGCCTGCGGTGCGGATGGTATCCTAAATGAAATTATACAATTCACAGACTCCAAATTCCAATTGGCTATACTAAAACTCCTTAACATTGTTCTTAGCTCCGGGATCTTCCCCAATATTTGGAACCAAGGACTCATAACACCGCTCCACAAAAAGGGAGAAAAATGTTACCCGAACAATTACCGTGGGATCTGTGTCAACAGCAAGGGAAAACCTACGACCTCATAAAGTCAATGTACACCAACAACACATGTGCCGTGAGGGTTGAGGAAAAACACAGACTTCTTTCCTCAAAGCCGTGGGGTTAGACAGGGGTGCAGTTTGAGTCCAACCCTCTTCAACATATACATCAATGAACTGGCAAAAACATTGGAAGAAACTGCAGCACCTGGCATCCCCCTAGCAAACACAGAAGTCAAATGCCTACTGTTTGCAGATGATCTGATGCTGCTGTCTCCAACAAAATAAGGGCTACAGCAGCACCTTGATCTTCTGCACAAATTCTCCCAGACATGGGCACTGACAGTAAATCTAACCAAAACTCAAGTTATGATATTCCAAAAAAGACCCAGCCTAAAACAATACAAACACACATTCCTCCTAGACAAAATTGCCCTAGAACACACACAAAACTACACCTATCTCGGCCTAAACATCAGTGTTACAGGGAACTTCAACCAAGCTGTGAACGACCTGAGAGACAAAGCAAGAAGGGCTTTTTATCCTATCAAAAGGAACATCAAGCCAGATATATTATATATATATTAGACTCCGTCATAGAACCCATTTCCCTGTATGGTTGCGAGGTCTGGGGCCCACTTGCAAACCAAGATTTCACAAAATGGGACAAACACCAAATTGAGACTCTGCATGCAGAATTGTACAAATCCATTCTCCACACCCAACGGAAAACACCAAATAATGCATGCAGAGCAGAACTAGGAAGATACCCACTAATTATCAAAATCCAAAAAAGAGCATTTAAATTCTATAATGACCTAAAAGAAAGTGACCCAGACACACTCCATCACAAAGCCTCATCTACAGAGAGGCCCTTGAGAGATGCTACTCAGCCAGATGGTTCTGGGACTCTGCTCACAAACACAAGCAGAGCCACCAGACAGAAACCACACTGGACTAAACCAGATGATAAGAAAACAAAAAGAAAACTATCTGACACATTGGAAAGAATCAACCAAAGAATCAAAACTAGAACACATTTAAATGCTGTTTGGCCCTTAACAGAGAGTACACAGTGGCAGAATACCTGAGCACTGTGACTGACCCAAAACTAAGAAGATCCTTGACTAGGTACAGACTCAGCCAGCACAGCCTAGCCATTGAGAAAGGCCACCATAGGCAGACCTGGCTCCCAAGCAAAGACAGACTGTGCACCCACTGCACACAAGAAGAGATGGAAACCGAGCTACACTTCTTAACAACCTGCCCACTATACCAAGACATCAGATACATATACTTCCCACAAATTGCAAAACACCCAAAGAAGAGACATTGAAAACATGGAAAATAACTCAAAACTCCCATACCTACTGGGTGAAATACAACAATGTGCAAACACAGCAGCAAGATGTGTGAGCTGCTGTGACAAGAAAAGGACATCCAATGGAATACAACCACCATAAAGACAAAAAATATTTCTGTAATGTACTGATTTCCCTGTTTGATTGTTTTGTTTTGTTTGCTTTGGCAATGCAAACGTATGCTTCCCATGTCAATACAGCCCATTTGAATTGAAATTGAATTGAATTGAGAGAGAGAGAGAGAGAGAGAGAGAGAGAGAGAGAGAGAGAGAGAGAGAGAGAGAGAGAGAGAGAGAAATATAGACAGGTAGAGGTAGAGAAAGACAGAGAGAGGGGGGATAAATAATAAATAAAGATAGGTAGAGAGCGATGTAGAGACATAAAGAGAGGTAGAGAGACGTAAAGACAGGTAGAGAGAGTGGTAGGGAGACATGAAGACAGGTAGAGGCATAGAGAAAGACAGACAGACAGAGAGAGAGAGAGAGAGAGAGAGAGAGAGAGAGAGAGAGAGAGAGAGAGAGAGAGAGAGAGAGAGAGAGAGAGAGAGAGAGAGAGAGAGGAGAGAGAGAGAGAGAGAGTGTGTCAGCCATGACAGATAATCCCATCTTTAACATGCTAAATCCTAAAAACTCATCACCCCACTTCAAGTCAATCCCCTTCATTTCGAGAGAAAGTGAGTTCTGGGGTTCAAGCCAGAGGATGTTAACAATGTCTCCCCTGTTTACCATCTATACTGATGGGCCTTTAACTGTGTGTGTGTGTGTGTGTGTGTGTGTGTGTGTGTGTGTGTGTGTGTGTGTGTGTGTGTGTGTGTGTGTGTGTGTGTGTGTGTGTGTGTGTGTGTGTGTGTGTGTGTGTGTGTGTGTGTGTGTGTGTGTGTGTGTGTGTGTGTGTGTGTGTGTGTGTGTGTGTGTGTGTGTGTGTGTGTGTGTGTGTGTGTGTGTGTGTGTGTGTGTGTGTGTGTGTGTGTGTGTGTGTGTGTGTGTGTGTATTGGACCTATCTGGAGGGCAGCCAGCTAATTACGTTTAAGACCCATCACACTGGATAGAAGACATCACTCACACACACACACACCGTCGTGATACTAGATGTAAACATGTAGTATTGTTGTCTAGAGTTTTACTGAACATATATACTTAGACCATCAGTTCGACTTTAAATAAGAAAGGATATGCATTAAAAAATGCTTATGAAACTTCTCTATTGTATGTAAATAAAGCTACTATTGGATAAATCATTAAAGACTCTTTCATCAGATAAGTTATAAGTATTTACTGTATGTAAATAAAGCTACTGTTGGCTAAATCATTAAATACTCTTTCATCAGATAAGTTATAAGTATTTACTGTATGTAAATAAAGCTACCGTTGGCTAAATCATTAAATACTCTTTCATCAGCGGTCAGGTGGCGTAACGGAGATTGCGTTCGTCACCAAACCCCGGAGCGGCTAGATTCGCCTGTTCGAATCCAGCTCACAGCTCCGGGGTTGTCACCAGCTTGGCTGGCCGTTCACACTAATACAATTGGCAGTATTAGAGGGTGGGAGAAGCTGGCGGGGTGGGTCCGGGTCGTTGTAAACAGCGACTCCTACAGTTCGGTCGGGGCGCCTGCTAAGCGCGGATAGGACTTGAGTGGGATAGTGTGATCCTTCCACACGCTACGCCCTCTCAATGAGAGTCCGCGCTGCCAGGTGAAAAGAAGCGGTTGATTGGCTGGACGTGTGTCGGAGGAAGCACGTGGTAGCCTCCACTCTCCCAGACCGACTGTGGGGGGTAAGTGCGCAGCGACCAGGAAGGGGATTGGGAATTGGCATAACGACTAACATTGGGATGGGAGAAAATGGAGGGGGAAAAAGATAAAAAAAAAAAAAAAAAAAAAAATACTCTTTCATCAGATAAGTGATAAGTATTTACTAAATTAAACGACTGTTTGCTAAATCATTAAAGACTCTCATCAGCCGTGTAATACACGGAGGAGGTTTTCATCCAGAGCCTCTTATAGAAACACAACTGGATAGTATCTTTAGTACGTTCAGCTTTGAGGGTCTGTATCAAAGACTGTGGAGAGATGTTTAAAGGTGTAACCAGCCAAAATGGGTTTAGAAATATATGGACAAAGGAGACCAATCACACGGCTCCCTCAGACCCTCCACAGCGTTTAGCTTCAAGGCGTCAGTCAACATGGAACATAAAGGCTTTTATGAAGCAGTGTGTGAACCAGGACCAGTTGTTATGAAGCAGTGTGTGAACCAGGACCAGTTGTTATGAAGCAGTGTGTGAACCAGGACCAGTTGTTATGAAGCAGTGTGTGAACCAGGACCAGTTGTTATGAAGCAGTGTGTGAACCAGGACCAGTTGCCTAGAACAGCAGCCAAATATAAACCACAGCACTACTGTTCTAACAACAGCTTATTGTTCCACAGGGTTAAAACAATATCCACAATAAACTAACATGAAGAGGAAGTGCTTCGGACGGAGAAGCAGGAAGACCAGAGAGTGTGTGTGTGTGTGTGTGTGTGTGTGTGTGTGTGTGTACGCGTGTGTACGCGTGTGTGTCTGGTGTTTGTGTGTGTGTGTGTGTGTGTGTGCGTGTGTGTATGTGCGTGTGTGTGTGTCATAGTGTGTGTGTGTGTACACATTTTGCAATGCAAAACTCAATACATTAGTAAACATTGGTTGGTCCGGATTAAATCTTTAATTGCCAATCATTTCACAACAGTCTGCAGTTGTTTTTAATAAATTTTCATATTTAATTGATTGACTTTTCTGTTTCCGTAGTGTTTTTTTAATTTATTGTGTGTGAGCTTGTTCTCAATGATCCTTTGAGATTAAATAAAGATTGAATGAGTGTGTGTGGTAGTTGTGTGTGATAGTGTGTGTGTTTGTGAGTTTGTCTGTGCACGTGTGTGTCATAGTGTATGTGTGTGTGTGTGTCCTAGTATGTGTGTACTTGTGTGTGTCTGTTTGGGGAGTGATTACTATTCATTCAATCTTTATTTCAACTTGAATATGTATTGAGGACACGCCCTCATTTCCAATGACTTTGAGCATACAAACATAATAATAAATACATGATAAATACAATAAATATACAATAAACAATACAATATACAATAAGTGCAACCATAATAGAGTTTGTACAATCAATTAAAACAATTACAGATTATGGTGGAATATATGGTGATTAAGAATTTAAACCGACCAAAGGATATCAAAGTATTGATTTTTAGAGTTTGTTGTATGATGTTCCATGTGTCAGGAGAACAGAAGCTAAAAGAAGATTTCCCAAGTTCAGTACAAATTCTAGGTGCTTTAATTGTGAGCCAATCATTGGAACATGTATTGTACTAGGGTCCAGACATCCATAGTAAGTAAGATAAATTGAGAAATCTCCAATTATGGCTTTATATAGAAACGGATGCCATTGTAGCTCTCACCTCTCTGCAAGGGAGGACCATCCAACCCTACTATACAGAACACAAAGGTGCCATAACTATCACTGGTGATAAATCTAATGGCTGAATGATAAACAGACTCTACCTGGGCAATTACGGCCCACGGGCCACTTCCGGCCCTTTGGGCGTCCGTGTCCGGCCCGCGGATTTTGTTTTTACAATGGGAGATAATGAATATTGAGCAGAATTAAGTTCAAGTTATCATTGGTTCGGCCCTCCAACACAGTTCAGGTTTCTCATGTGGCCCCTTGTAAAAGTTAATTGCCCACCCTAGTAGCTAAAACAGCAACGTTTTGTTGCTGAATGATTACGTTTGCATGTCCAAGTTAAAAAGAAATGCAGTTTTGGCAGGAAAACGCGTTTCCCTAGCGGGAACGCTGAAAAGGTGTTTTCGTTTTGGAAACTCGCTGAAAATGGTGCCATGTAATTTGCGCGAGCCGGATACGGAGCCGTTCTGCCCAATGCCCATGCGCACTAGAGACCGAGGCCAAATTCTCCCCCTCCCTGACCCATGTCATGTCAACAAACCCTTACCACGCAAGAGTCGACTGCATGAGCAGCTCAGAGCTCCTCTTTCAACATAACAAGCATTAAACAAAATGGCCCAGTCATCTATTCACTTTTGTTTAATACATGAGGCGTTGGCTAATGTTTAGCTACTGATAGCTCCTGATATCAACGTCTGATATCATCAGTTTGGCATTCGTTTTCACAAGTGCTGGCTGGCTAGCGTCGCTCGTGAGCTAACGTTAGCTACCTACTCTAATGTTACTGTTTAAACAAAATGGCCCAGTCATCTATTCACTTTTGTTTAATACATGAGGCGTTGTCTAATGTTATCTAGCTACTGATAGCTCCTGATATCAACATCTGATATAATCAGTTTGGCATTCGTTTTCGCAGGTGCTGGCTGGCTAGCGTCGCTTGTGAGCTAACATTAGCTACCTAGCTAACGTTACTTTCAGACCCTGTTAGTCAACTTGAACTATCGCTCTGGGGACGCTGATTAATATAACAAGCTACAACAGTCTGCATTCCCTTAACAAATGTTTGTATTGAGCCGTATTGTATTGTACCCATTCTGCAATCTGTTAAATAACGTTTACATCCATTCATTCTGCTAGCATTAACGTTACTTCGCTGCTAGCCACAATGCTATACTGTTATACTGGCATATCCCAATCACGTTAGCACGTAAGCTAACAAAATCGGCGATATTTTTGTGAGACTAAACTCCGCTCTTGGTGGTCAATTGTGTTGATGTTAGTTTTGTTTCATCAACAAATCATCAACAAATGAGGCAGAACACACAGTGAATGTATCCATTTTTGTTTATTGCACTTTATTTCTTGCTGAAAAATAAATGCTATGTGGCTAAATGGCTCATGCGAGGTATAAAGATGGTGGCTTTTGAGATTTTGAGCAGGATGTGGAGTGTCTCGTTCAACCTTTCTGATTGGTTGAAAATGGCCTTCATGTATGAACTACATCGCCACCTACTGCTTTGGCATTGTACTACATGTATATAGTAGACGAGACAAAATTACGTCTAACTTAACTCTTACTTGCCTGCCAATACGCAGCGTTCTGAAAAGAGAAATGAAACTAAATGAAATGGCCCTAGTGTAACCGCAGCCTAAGAGTGGAAGTCACTGCATGTCTATAAATTAAATCTCCGTAGTTTTCTAACCTTTAGGAAGCGATGCAGTAGGAATGTGAACCAGTTGGTCAACATCTTCTCAGCCACAGACTCCGTCCTGCAGGGAGACATCAAGATGAGACAGGGGTAGATATATAGAAGATATATATTTAAAAAACAGTCCAGGGTCTGTTCTTTCTGTGTGTTATGTAGCCTAC
>NC_140181.1:34569443-34581943 GCF_963971535.1 Notolepis coatsorum | reverse complement strand
CTCCTCTCACATCCTCTACTCCTGTAACTCTGCTCTCCTCTCCTAGTACTCTCTGTCTTTCTCTCTCTGCATCTCTCTCTATCTCTCTCTCTCACTCTGTCTCTCTCTCTGTCTCTCCTGTCATAACCCCACAAGTCACTTTCATTTTATTACAAGCTCTTCTGTTCAGACACGACCAGCATGACAACTCTTCTCTCCAATTAGAACTAGTATGTAAAAGGCTACAGTATCATTTCTAGACTATAAATGTGAACGACACAAATGAAAAACAGCTCCCAAATGTATCTTTCTTGAAGAAATGTATTTTCTGCTTGCTGTTTTCTCTTATCCTCGTTGTTTGTGGTGAAAAGTACATAGTGCAACTTCAAATATATCACCCTTGAATACAGGAAAGCTCTTGGCTCTAGTCTACAGTATGTTAGACCTTCAGTAAGTGACACTCAGTAATAGAAAAAACCTTCTCCTATTAGACGGTGAAGTAGAGAGTTATCATATGTGGATTCAAATGGATAGAAACATATTTTCTGTGTGAGAAGTACAACTGATAGCTAACTGATCTGTAATTACAAGAACTTCTAACATGACAGGTCTGTGTTCTGTGCGTTGGAACAATATCTGATATAATAGTGAGTTGGAACAATATCTGATATAGTGAGTTGGAACAATATCTGATATAATAGTGAGTTGGAACAATATCTGATATAGTGAGTTGGAAAAATATCTGATATAGTGAGTTGGAACAATATCTGATATAGTGAGTTGGAACAATATCTGATATAGTGAGTTGGAACAATATCTGATATAGTGAGTTGGAACAATATCTGATATAGTGAGTTGGAACAATATCTGATATGGTGAGTTGGAACAATATCTGATATGGTGAGTTGGAACAATGTCTGATATGCCGTACTTTTCGGACTATAAGCCGCGGCTTTTCCCCCCATTTTTCGACCCTGCGGCTTATATAACGGTGCGGCTTATATGTGACTCGACGTGACCAAACCCGAAAATGTTAAAATCAAAATATTGCTTTTTTGACTGCATTGAAATGTTATTTATCTGTTCCCTTATTTGCTAAACTTAATACAACTTGTAAATGAGTTAATTCTTGTTATTTGTCTGACAGTATTGTGTCCCAATGGTAATTACATATGGTAATTAAACATTAAAACACCTGCGGCTTATAGTCCAGTGCGGTTTATATATGTACACATCATTCAATTTAGCTGCTGCGGCTTATAGTCAGGTGCGGCTTATAGTGCGAAAAGTACGGTAATAGTGAGCTCACTCTCCTGAGAGAAGAGGGAGGGGACTTTGTCTTGAAAAGGTAAACAGCAGTAACTGTGTGAGCGTTAACACTGAAAGAAATGGTTTCTCTTGTGTCCTGCTAAAGCTATTGTTGGTAGAATAACAGAGGGTGAGAGAGAGCTGACCGGTCTTTTCATACATTAATCTGATCACCATGGCAACTATCCTCTCTCAGCCAATCAGAATGACATCCCTGCCGAAATACAAACGACTCCTAAACGTCTGCAGCTGACTCATATCTTCTGTGATCGTTGACTTGGGGAGATGCAGTCATATCTTCTGTGATCGTTGACTTGGGGAGATGCAGTCATATCTTCTGTGATCGTTGACTTGGGGAGATGCAGTCATAATATTATTTTACTTTTGTGACTTGTTGAGAAGTCAGAGTGTGACTCACCAGGACGCGCTGCTCTCCAGTGAGATCTGGCGAATCACAGAGCAGCTGGGACTCTGACACCGTTAACAGACAGGGAGTCTCTCCAATCAGAACGCTGTAGTTAAGGCGGATGTTGCCGGGGGCGGGAGGAATCAGATTCTTGCCCTGGTGGGGAAAAAAGAGACATTCCGTAGAGTTTAAACAATAATCCCCTATGATGAGACTTTAACTCTTTAATCTATCACTTACCTCTCTAATCTATCACTTTAACTCGACTCTATCAATCTAACTCTCTAATCTATCACTTACATCTCTAATCTATCACTTTAACTCTCTAATCCAGTGGTCACCAACCTTTTTAAGCCCAAGATCACTTTTTTTCTTTTTTTTTGGTGAAGGCAAGATCTACCTATTGAAGCGTTGAGAGAAAAAGACAGCCAAGATTGTACTTTAAACTAAATGACTTTTATTTGCCTGTATTCTAATTACATGCAATGCTTTGGTCCAACATTAAAACGTCAAAGTAGAACTGTAATATGTACTTTCTCAGTCAGTGCTAAGTGCAGTCATCTTATGCAGCATCACTTTTCACATCAAAACAAAAGTAGAACTGTAATGTGGACTTTCTCATATTATTAACATTGCCAAACATATTTACAATTAGCATTTTATAAAGTAGAACTGTAATGTGTACTTTCTCAGTCAGTCCTAAGTGCAGTCATCGTATGCAGCATCACTTTTCACATCAAAACAAAAGTAGAACTGTAATGTGGACTCGCAGGTTTTTTTTTTTTTAGATCTACAGGGAACGTCTCAAAGATCGACCAGTCGATCGTGGTCGACGGGTTGGTGACCACTGCTCTAATCTATCATTTTAACTCGATTCTATCAATCTAACTCTCTAATCTATCACTTACATCTCTAATCTATCACTTACCTCTCTAATCTATCACGTTAACTCTCTAATCTATCACTTACCTCTCTAATCTATCACTTTAATTCTCTAATATATCACTTTATCTCTCCAATATATTGCTTTAACTCTAATCTATCACTTTAACTCTCTAATCTATCACTTTAACTCTCTAATATATCACTTTATCTCTCCAATATATCACTTTAACTCTAATCTATCACTTTAACTCTCTAATCTATCACTTTAACTCTCTAATCTATCACTTTAACTCTCTAATATATCACTTTATCTCTCCAATATATCACTTTAACTCTAATCTATCACTTTAACTCTCTAATCTATCACTTTAACTCTCTAATCTATCACTAATTCTCTAATGGCTGCTTTAAATGGTAAATGGCTGCTTTTTTATATGGCGCTTTTATCCAAAGCGCTTTACAATTTGTTACTCACATTTTACCCATTCACTCACACATTCACTCACACATTCACACACCGACAGCGGAGGCAACCATGCAAGGTGCCAACCTGCTCATCGGGAGCAATTAGGGGTTAAGTGTCTTGCTCAGGGACACATCGACACGCTGCCCGGGAGGAGCAGGAATCGAACCGGGAACCTCCGGATTGCCAGACGACTGCTCTACCTCCAGAGCCACTGTCGCCCTCTAGAGAGACTGTTGTGGTGTTACTGACCTTGAGGATGATTGGTGACCCAGGCTTGACCTCCAGGATCCCAGAGACCCCCAGGGGGTCAAACGAGGGGTTGGGGTAGTGGGTAAAGGGCGTGGTGTTGAGGACCAGCACAGAGGACACCTAGAGACACCAAACAATATAATAAATATAATTAAGCAATAGCTCACAACAGGCCATGGTATATGGTTATCATATCACAGCTAAGGGGCATACGGTGGTGTGGTGGTTAACACTGTCGCCTCACAGCTGTCTGTCTGTCTGTCTGTCTGTCTGTCAGTGCACGTGAGCGGCGCGGCGCGTGAGCGGCGCGGGGAGCGGAGCGGCCGGTTTTGACGTGAGCGAGGAGTGGGTTTTAAAATGGGTCGGCGCGACGTCCGGAGCGAGAGTTCTCCTCCGCTCCAATCCACTCCGGGCCGCTCACAGTGGTTTAACACTGATGTAATATACATGTAGTACAATGCCAAAGCAACAGATGGTGATGTACAAACATGAAGGCCATTTTCAACCAATGAGAAGGGTGAACCGTCACTCACATCCTGTTAGAAAAAGTATATGACGCCATTGTTGTTGTCGTTAGCTTACATGCTAACGTTAATGGCAGCGACCATAGCATTGTGGCTAGGCTAGCTATCATCGCTTAGTAGAGCTAGTGAATGGATAAACAACGTTATTTAACATTGCAGAATGGGTACAATTACAATACGGCTCAATACAAACAATTGTTAAGGGGCCCAGGGGGTGTAGACTGTTGTAGTTTGAGCAAATTTACACCATGCTCCAAAAAATCTATATAAATCTGCCGAGCGATGTGGAGCGGGGAGCGCTCGATTCAAGGTGAGCGGTGAGCGAGCGGAGAACGACTTGGGGGCGGGGTCAACATGAGCGATTAGCGGAGCGGAACAAGCCGTCTAGAGCGAAGAGCGGATTTCACGCCCGCGCCGATCCGCTCACGTGGCCTGCTGTCTGTCTGTCTGTCTGTCTGTCTGTCTGTCTGTCTGTCTGTCTGTCTGTCTGTCTGTCTGTCTGTCTGTCTGTCTGTCTGTCTCACCTGATCCAGTATGAATCCGAACTCGTCAGGGTGCAGCGCCCCCTCTGGTGGGTTGGGTTTAGAATAGACTAAACCTGGAGCCAGACACGTCATAACACTGTCATTAACTACTGTACACACCTAGAGAGAGAGAAAAGGGGAGGGAGAGAGAGAGAAAGAGAGACAGAGGAGAGAGAGACAGAGAGAGAGACATACAGGCATAAGCGAGCATAAAAAAGAGAGAGGTAACAAGGTAAGGTAAATCACAGTTTTTCAGTAATACAAATTATAAAATAGAATAGATAGAGTAAAAAAGTGCGGTTTGATTCAGTTTAAAAATAGACTAAAACAAGATTTTGGGTGAAGCTACAGGGGCTAGTATTCAAATGTTATGGCGTGAACAACATCCACGAATTAGCAATTCCACACTCCAAAACAGTAGGAAAGCAGGAGGGCTATCGGTTCCTAATTTTGAACAGTATTATTTCTCCTTTATGCTCAGGCCATTGCTAAGATACCGGAGTCTCATGGCAAGCACAGAGAGACTCAGAAGAAGCTTCTATCGCGGCTAAGTGGCGCAGTGGGCAAGGCGCTCGCCACTAGTGCAGGATATGCTGGGTTCAAACCCAGCTCTCGGCATTGCTACCAGCTTGGCTGGTCGTTCATACTAACACAATTGGCAGTGTTAGGGGTGGGAAAGCTGGTGGGTGGGTCCTGGTCGTTGTACACAGCGACTCCTACAGTTCGGTCGGGGCGCCTGCTCAGCGAGGAAAGGATCTAAGGGGGGTAGTATGATCCTTCCACATGTTACACCCTCTCAGTGAGAGTCCGCGCTGCCAGGTGAAAAGAAGCGGGAAGTCATGGGAACATATATACATATGATGTGGGAATGTCCAGGAGTACTAGCTTTTTGGGCCAAGGTTGCATTATTTCTCACATATATAACGGAGATAAACATACCTTGTTTGCCACACATTTTATTATTAAATGATGATTCATCTCTAAAATTAACACCTCACAAAAAGAGTGTTTCTGGCCGGTTTAACGGCAGCAAAGAAAATGCTTGTAATGAGATGGAAACCATAGTCTCAATATTCACCGTTGGAAGCTGTCTTTCTACGAAGTCTTGAGATTAGAGGCATCCAGTGCTAGAGCACAGGGCGCAAGGACAGAATCGATTCAAATATTACTTACTGTGGCCCAGAAGGTAAAATCAGTACTCCACTAGGTGGAACACTAGCATGTTGTTTTTCTGTTGTTGTATTTTTTGTTGCCCCCCCCCCCCTTTTACTTTGTAACAGGATTATAGGGTATCTAACAAACACAATTTGGTTTTTCATTTCATTGCATTTAAAATATATATATATATATAATAATAAAATAAAATGAAAATTGTATTCTATACATGTATACATCATGGTTTCTTCCTTTCTAAAATGTCTATGCGAACCCGGGGGGCTGGGAGGGGGGTTAAGAAGCGACATGGGCTGTCTTGCAACCACAGGACCGCCAGAACAGAGGAAAAGACTGTCACAACTGCAAGACAATCTATATACTGAAAAGACAGTTTTTTATGCCACTGTGGAAATTTGTACACAGTAAATAGGAGTACATTTTACTCAAACTGAAAATATATTGTGGCAGATATCACCCTCTGTCTCATGGATATGTGAATGACGGGAGGTACTACTGCTACAGGAGAAGTGGAAGCAATTAGGCAGCTGATTAGTACTGATAGAACACACCTGTGCACCATTAGATCACCCACATCGCACACGCACACACACCAGACACACACACTATAATACACTAGGACAGATAGAGTTGAGTGGAGAGGAGGTGACGTAGGAGCGAGATATTGAGAGAGATTGTTGTTGACAGAGTTGCGCGAGGTGAGAGGTAGTGAGAGGAGAGGTGAAGGCGAGAAGGTGTTCATTGTGTACTGGACCCTAGACTGGCTGAGAAACCCCCTTGTGTACTGACCCTGGACCGGAAGACAACTCTGAGTATTGAACAATCCTTTCTTTTGTATGAGAGCCTGAAACGTGTTTTGACCCTGGACTGTTTTTGGATTACCCTATTGCCCATTGGACTTGTGCTGATCAATAAATATCCTTTATTTATTGAAATTGTGCTTGTGTGGACATTGAAATTGTTTGTTTTGGTCCGTGTCGAGCTTGCACAACACCAGGCTTGTCACAATATATATAACAACAGAGCAGTGCATCGCTCTTAACACTTTGAGTGCCACAGACGTGTATTGTCGTCTTATCATGCCCCCCGTTGAGTGCCACCGACGCAAATTGTCGTTTGATTTTTTTATTAGCGATCTGAATTCATATTTCATCAACCGAGTCTCCCGTTGGTACAGCAGACCCTCTAGGACAGGGGTAGGCAACCCTAGGCACGCGTGCCTGCATAGGCACGCGGGGGCATTTTCATAGCATAAAAAAATATTATAATTTTTTTTTTTGCTTTGAAATATTATAGTGAAATATTTTGCACTGTTGTCACATTTATCTTGTTGAAATCCTCCCACAGGTTCTTTTTACTACCACATATTTAATTGAGACCTTTTATTTGTTTATTATTTCAATTTAGCTGGAAATACATTGCTACATCATTCAGTAACATTTGCAGAGCCTTATAACAAAAACATTATTACGGTCACCATTGTGACCAGTGGGATTAATCAACACATTTTATTATTTATTTTTCTATTTCATTGAACATTGCACATGTTAAAAGCAATTTTTTTTACTCAATGTGAGTATTACCAAGTCAACTTGTGTTCTTAAAACAATGACAATAAACATAGTTTTATTAGGTTGAAATAATGTGGTTGTTGTGAAGGGCCAGATTAAAGCTGAGAATCTACGTTTATTGTTTTATATACCTTGTATATTATTTATATATATAAGTTATATCCCTTTAAGCCTGCGTGTAAATCCTAGTAATATTCACTTTCCTCATTGGATAATGGCCTTGACGTTCTCGGCGCCAGACAACGCGCCCCTAAAGTCAGGTTCAAAGGCGAGTCTGGGCATGTTGGAACATGCCTGGTGCCGGCGCATTGATTCGAGACGAGAGCTAAGGTTTGGCACTAGAAAGCCACTTAAGTATATATATCGTGGAAGGCGCAGCAGCAGTAGTGTGATTCTAATGTAGTGTGAAGCAGTTCGTCTAAACAGAGTGTTGTGAACCTAACGTGCGAAGTGAATAGTAAAAGTGTCAGAGTTAATGCAGTAACGTCAAGTTCGACTTAGCTTAATGTGAAGTAAAGAGTCGTCATTTAGTGTGAATTGTGTTACAGCAGTTCGTTCGTGTGCGACATTACCCAGCAGTTCGTTCGTTTAGTAACTAGTGCAACCTTAGCCAGTGTGCGTGGACTTAGTAGTTAGTGCCAGTACACGAGGAGGGCCTAGTCGTGGACCTACTGGACATGTGCATATTGGAACCTACGGCGGCGATTGCAGAACCAGTATTGGTTGGATTATAGTGATTGTGGAACGTACTACCGTGGAGAAGAGCCTCGTTAATACCCACTGTCGTTTGGATTTAACCACCTTGAAGATCTTACCTCGGGCTAGCTTCGAGGACCGAAGCTGGCTGGCTATCGTCATTGCTATCGGGCAATTGGATTACAGCTATTGCTTTGTTGCTGAGCATTTGGATTACAAGGACTGGATTCCGTACGAGAACCCCCTTTCTTCAATTGAACAGACTGAGTATCCGAACATTCTTCTTTCCTCCAGAGCTTACATCTCTGGGAGGATACCCCCCTGTCTCCAGCGGTACCATCGTTTGCCCACTATAGTGCCACCCTACGCCAGGCGGCGTTTAGTCTAGTATCCCAGCTTAGGAATTATTCATTCCAACTGACTTTGCTACTGACTGACTTTATTCATATTCTTCGCCATACAAGCGCGACCCTTAATTCCCATTCTGTACAATTGCTGCATAATAATAAATATTCTAAATGATATTTCTTTGTCACCGTGCCGTAATTATTCTGAGTGTCTGCCATATTATAACTGTACTTTCTGGCAAGTAATAATAATGATAATTAGCAGTGGTTTAATCTATCACAATCTTTAATACAGTCAGGGTTTTGTAACCCCTCAGTTACAGTGGTTGTGTACTTATTTTTCTGTTAACTTATTATGGGTTGAAAACTGAAAACCTTAATGCACAGTAACTGAACTCAATATTTTTAAGTTCTGGTAACTTATTATTATTATTTCTTTTACAGTGTAGTCTTGCAATCAATCAAAACTTATTTACACGATATACCTCACATTCACCCCCCATTCACATCCTGGTGTTCTCCTGGTGTTCTCCATTAGGCCTGTAGGTGGAGCTATGACAGCACACGTACAGTACACACACCGATAGTGTGTGATGTGTCCAAAAATGAATGGGCAAATGTGAGTGAAATGGTCGCACTGTATGCAGCTGTTTGTCTGCATTGCATCCCCCCCCCCAAACTCAGATTTAGGGTTGATACAACCATCATAATAATATTGTTAATAATAACAATAACAATAATGATGTAATAATGTAAAGATTATCATTAAAAATACCTGATTATGAGAAAAAAAATTGCATGGACGATGCATGGAATATTGTTGAGGCACACTAGTTACAACTATATTTCAAACAGGCACTCCATGTCAAAAAGGTTGCTGACCCCTGCTCTAGGAGCTCAGATGGGAAAATACCGCCCCCTATCGTCTATCCCTGTGTAACTGCAGGCCATTCGATTATACTGCTGGATCCCTGTGGGGGGAGCCAACTGGCTCCATTATGCTGGCGAGGGATCTGATGATGAGGGAAGTGATCGCGTGTTGGAAAGCAGCGTGGAATATATATTTACAGCAGCCAATAATCAATCAATAAACGCGATCGATATTTGGAATGGCAATCAGGAATTGGAATAATCTTTTTGGAGAACATCTGATCTAAGGTAAGGAGTCTATGTTACCAGTTTTAGGATAATCAGAGCTGTATTCACTGAGAACAGCGTGTCCCGTATGTGTGTATGTGTGTGTGTGTGTGATGTTGAGGAAATGAGAGAATAGATTTTTCAGCCCGCTTCTATAGCATGCATAAGTACACATATGCTATCGATAATCTAGCGTTTATTTGAAAACGATTCATAAATAGGCCGACAAATGACAACGTGTCTAGTGTATTCGAGAATATTCCAATAAATGCCGTTTATGGGGGAATCTTTCTATTTTCCGGACATTTTCGAGAGAACGATAGCTTTTAGAAATGCTATAAAAAGGATATGAACCGATTAAAAAACAATCCGTTTCGACAATGTTGACTGCAAACAAGTCATTGATAAGCGACGGGCAGATTAGACACATAGCCATAATTTAAAACATAGATTATGCGTTTTTAACGCTAACATTGAAGTGGATGATGGCATTCAAGGGGGTAAAAAGGAAAACACTGCCGGCACTGTGTTAATACTTTGAGTTTCTTTACAAAGTTCTAACATACAACAGAGCAGTGCATCGCTCTTACCACTTTGAGTTTCTTTACAAAGTACAGTTCTAAATGACCTTATAGAACAACAGAGCAGTGCGTCGCTCACAACTTAACAACAGAGCAGTGCATCGCTCTTAACTCATTGGACGCCACCGCTTAAGTTCCCCCCCGGGGGGCGGTAGAGCGCCACCGCTTTAATCAATTAAATGGGAGGAGTGGGAGAGTTACTTGTGAGTGCTTAAAATATATCTTAAATTATTGATCATGTTTATTGATCCAACGTTATATATCCAAAACACATAATCCACGCTGCTCAGAGTGTCCCCAGTCAATGTGTTATAGCGATACTGCATTTTTTTTTATGCACAGCCCCAGCCAGAGGGATTCCAATGATGTGCAATACCATCCGGGAGACGATAGGCGGCGGTATTTGCCCTTTTACGAGCTCAGACCCATTCCCAACGATAACATCAGGTTGGATGGATGAAAATGAATGGATATCGCTAATAAAAGAAATAACGATTAAAACCTGACTATCAATCAATCAATCAATCAATCAAATGTATTTGTATAGCACGTTTAAACATGACGCTTGTCAACCAAAGTGCTTCACATGGCTAAGCTAAGTACAAAGAAAAGTATAAAATAAACAGAGAAACAAAATAAAATCAACGGATAGACAAAGGAAAAACAGAACAACACGTCAACAAGTACGGCAAGAGTCAAAGTGAGTCAGGGAAGGCCAGGCGATATAGGTGGGTTTTGAGTTTTGATTTAAAAGACTCGATGGAGGGGGCAGATTTGATGGACATGGGGATGCTGTTCCAGAGGTCAGGGGCTGCGACCGCAAAAGCACGTCCCCCCCTAGACTTGAAGTTGGACCTACGAGTGGTTAGGAGACCCTTATCAGCCGATCTGAGGGCCCTGGCGTTGGTATAGGGGGTGAGGAGGTCTGCTAAGTAAGCAGGGGCTTTACCATTTAGGGCTTTGTACACCATTAAGAGGACCTTGAAGTCTATTCTAAAGCGCACCGGGAGCCAGTGGAGGGAGGCAAGTACAGGGGTGATGTGAGCTCTCTTCCGGGTACCTGTGAGCAGTCTAGCGGCAGCGTTTTGGGGGAGTTGTAGACGGGCTATGGTGGATTTATTTAGCCCCAGGTACAGTGAGTTACAGTAGTCTAAGCGTGAGGATATGAAGGCGTGAATTATTCTTTCCAGGTCTGAGGGGGAGAGAATGGCCTTGATCTTGGCTATGGACCGGAGCTGGAAAAAGCATCCCTTCACCACCGACTATACTCTGGTCTGGCGCTCAAGCGATGGCGCGTTAACCCGTCTATCATCGGGTCTGGCGTCCAATGAGTTAACTTTGAGTTTCTTTACAAAGTTCAGTTTTGAATTACAACAGAGCAGTGCTCTTAAAATTACAGTGCATAGGAGGTAGTGAGATACAATGTGCATAGAACCGACACATGAATTTGATAAGTGTATAAAAGTAGGTAGGGTAAGAATAGTGCAGGTAAAGTACAATTTGTGTATAGTGCATAGTGAATAGTGTATACCTCATAGTGCATAGTGTATACTTCATAGTGAATAGTGTATACAGCATGGTGCATACTGTATACTACATGGCACAGACACTTCTCTGGACCTGCCTACCCGACCCTTAATCCGCGTACAGTAGGTGGTGTGTACTTACATTAGTGGTCTCTACTCCTCCATACTTGGCTCTGACTTTGGGCTCCTGGATGGTCAGCAGGTTGGTTCCTGTCACTGTAATGACAGTACTACCACTGAAACACACACACACACACACACACACACACACACACACACACACACACACACACACACACACACACACACACACACACACACACACACACACACACACACACACACACACACACACACACACACACACACACACACACACACACACACACACACACACACACACACACACACACACACACACACACACACACACACACACAGTATATCAGAAACTATCAACAGAATCATGACAGGAATGACTGAACTCAACCCTCTTGGTATTTAATCTATTTTATTGAGAAAGTGGGAAAGATGAGGGAGACACAGTAGTTAGATATTATGTTCTATTATAGGGAGACAGAGTAGAGGAGACACAGGAGAGAAGATTCTGGTGGGATCGGATCCCAGGTCAGTAGGGGGACATGAGTTTTTATATTTATTGTCCATTACATCACAATTCATCACTTCAGCAACATGAATGAAAAAGTGAAGATGACATAAAAAAAATGGAGATGGGGGGCAGGACAGAACTGCGACACCATCTCTGAGTGACAGACATTTAAACAAATCCCTTGGTTCTTACTTCAGTATGGTCCAGTTTGGTTCTATGTTAGTGATGGTAGGGTCCTCAGTGTAGATGTATCTGGTCTCCGTGCTGACCACTTCAGCCCTGTCAATCATCAGCCGGATGGGGACGGGGCCAGAGCCAGACAGGGAGGCAGGAGTTACACAAACAATGTCCCGATAGGTCCGTCTAGAAGAGGAGGGGCCAGAACAGATGGAGTTTATTTAGCCAACCCTTTATCAGTCACCCGCCAGTTACACTCTCAGTCAGTCAGTCAGTCAGTCAGTCAGTCAGTCAGTCAGTCAGTCAGTCAGTCAGTCAGTCAGTCAGTCAGTCAGTCAGTC
>NC_140181.1:34564443-34566943 GCF_963971535.1 Notolepis coatsorum | reverse complement strand
ACACACACACACACACACACACACACACACACACACACACACACGCACTTTGAATGTTAACACATTGAATGTTCATGTCTCAGAACAGGACTAAAAAACACTTTAAATACTTTCTTTCTTTTTCAGTTTTCTGATACATGGAACAATTCTGAAGTATTGATTACATCATTTCACTTGAATCTCCAGAGCATGTGATTGGTTAAGTCTCAGCCACTACAGAGTCTGTGATTGGTCAGATCACAGGAAGGGGATGGCATGAGGGGAGAGGAGATGTGAGGAGTGGAGAGAGGAGGAGAGAAGAAAAGAGAAAAGGAGAGAGGAGAGGAAAAGAGAGAGGAGATGAGAGAGGAGCAGAGAGGAGAGGAGTAGAGAGGAGAGCAGAGGAGAAGAGAGGAAAGGAGAAAGGAGAGGAGAGGAAAGGAGATGAGCAGAGATGGGAGAAACGAGAGGAGCGGAGAGGATAGAGGAACAGAGAGGAGAGGAAAGGAGAGAGGAAAGGAAAGGAGAGAGGAGAGGAGGAGAGAAGAGGTATACATTATAGTTACCTTTCATGTGGGAAGGCTTGTCAATGTAGAAATCTCCATCCCACACTATGGAGAAAATCTACTGGGAGGTCACCCGCCTCGTCACCCTCATACCAGTACTGGAGAGAGAAGGGGGGGGGGGTGCAGGGCAGAGGATGTAAGTCAATCACTGATCAATAAATCCATTTGAATCTTCTAAGCGGTCAGTAAAATGTCTCTGAACAGAGGAGCATTAGACACACTTTTGTGAACATGATCCAACATGGACTAAAATGAGAAAACATTATTAGCCTTCAGACCAGGGCTGGTGTTTAGAGAAGGTACCTTCAGACCAGAGCTGGTGTTTAGAGAAGGTACCTTCAGACCAGGGCTGGTGTTTAGAGAAAGGTTACCTTCAGACCAGAGCTGGTGTTTAGAGAAGGTACCTTCAGACCAGAGCTGGTGTTTAGAGAAGGTACCTTCAGACCAGAGCTGGTGTTTAGAGAAGGTACCTTCAGACCAGGGCTGGTGTTTAGAGAAGGTACCTTCAGACCAGAGCTGGTGTTTAGAGAAGGTACCTTCAGACCAGAGCTGGTGTTTAGAGAAGGTGCCTTCAGACCAGAGCTGGTGTTTAGAGAAGGTACCTTCAGACCAGAGCTGGTGTTTAGAGAAGGTACCTTCAGACCAGAGCTGGTGTTTAGAGAAGGTACCTTCAGACCAGAGCTGGTGTTTAGAGAAGGTACCTTCAGACCAGAGCTGGTGTTTAGAGAAGGTACCTTCAGACCAGAGCTGGTGTTTAGAGAAGGTACCTTCAGACCAGAGCTGGTGTTTAGAGAAGGTGCCTTCAGACCAGAGCTGGTGTTTAGAGAAGGTACCTTCAGACCAGAGCTGGTGTTTAGAGAAGGTACCTTCAGACCAGAGCTGGTGTTTAGAGAAGGTACCTTCAGACCAGAGCTGGTGTTTAGAGAAGGTACCTTCAGACCAGAGCTGGTGTTTAGAGAAGATACATCTCACTGGTGTTTAGAGAAGGTACCTTCAGACCAGGGCTGGTGTTTAGAGAAGATACATCTCACTGGTGTTTAGAGAAGGTACCTTCAGACCAGGGCTGGTGTTTAGAGAAGGTACCTTCAGACCAGAGCTGGTGTTTAGAGAAGATACATCTCACTGGTGTTTAGAGAAGATACATCTCACTGGTATTTAGAGAAGATACATCTCACTGGTATTTAGTGAAGCTAGAGGTGCTGCTCTGTATAAAAACCAAAACCAGAACCTTCTACATACATCTAATTACATACATCTGTAATTAAAGTAGTTTTATTGGAAGTAAAAAATAAAAAAACAGCTCAGACCGTCACGATCACAGCTTAGCACCCATATGGAACACAGCTCAACATTGAATGACTGTCTGCCTGACACAGACACACACACGGACACAAAACAGTGGATGGTGCTGATCGACCACACACATTGACCATTAATCAGGATCTTTATTCAGAGTTCAAACACACATAAAACACTTGGCAGGAAGACCACAACAGAGAGAAAAAGAGGGAGAGAGAAAGAGGGAGAGATATAGGGGAAAGAGAGAGAGAGAGAAAGAGGGATAGAGAGAGACAGACAGAGGGAGAGAAAACCGTTTAGTTTTTTCCTTTCATCTGATTAATCGATTAATCATTTTAACACTTTC
This sequence comes from Notolepis coatsorum, assembly GCF_963971535.1. Classification (NCBI taxonomy): domain Eukaryota; kingdom Metazoa; phylum Chordata; class Actinopteri; order Aulopiformes; family Paralepididae; genus Notolepis; species Notolepis coatsorum. Next base: position 34,564,753 of record NC_140181.1, on the reverse strand, counting down.
AGTGCCAACAACGGAAATCTCGTTAGTTCATGCCAACCGTATTTTTTTTTATTAGCGATTTCCATTCATATTTAATCAATATAGCCTCACGTTACCAGTGGGGATCTGTCTGAGCTCGAACAGGGAAAATACCGCCCCCTATCGTCTCTCCGGATGGTACTGCACCCCCATTGGATTGGATTGAATGAAACGCATGGGGGAAAAAGAGTCCGGATTCCACAATTTACTTGTCAGGCAAGTAACCGGAGACAATCCAATCATTGCCCACCATCAGAACAGCGTGGAATATGTCTTTTGAACACCCAGCGTT
>NC_140181.1:34562960-34564243 GCF_963971535.1 Notolepis coatsorum | reverse complement strand
AAAACCAGAACATCAGGATCAGCCTGAGATACTAAAATGTTCAGATGGTCTAACTTATGTTGTTGAAGGAGGCTTCGTATGTTTAAATGGATTAGGCCAAGCTCTTTCCTATCCTTGAAGGCAGATGGGCTGTTCAGACTAACTGTGGCAGAGACTGTATCATTAGGTACAGAGGTTATGGGAACAGAAACCTGAGACAAGGGGTGTACATATCTCTAATTTTTATATCTCTCACACACACACACACACACACACACACACACACACACACACACACACACACACACACACACACACACACGCATGCACGCACGCACACACACACACACACACACACACACACACACACACACACACACACACACGCACACAGAGACACTCTTTCTCTCTTCGAACAGTACACAATATCAGTAACTCAACATTAACATAATATATAATAGACCCTGGTCCCCATGGTACAAGTTTCTAGTTCCAGGGTACAGTTCCTGTGGTGCAAACATCTGTCTCTCTCTTTCTGTCTCGCTCCCATTCAGGTCTCTCACACATTCACACACCGACGGCGGAGGTAACCATGCAAGGTGCCAACCTGCTCATCGATTAAGTGTCTTGCTCAAGGATACTTCGACACGCTGCCGGGAGGAGACGGAATAGAACCGGGAGCCTTCTGATTACCAGACAACGCTCTACGTCCTGAGCCACTGTCGACCTCATGGTGAAAAGGAGACAGAGGACATGGTGTCACCAGACTGAACACTCTGTTAGGAGACAGAGAGGACATGGTGTTACCAGACTGAACACTCTGTTAGGAGACACAGAGGATATGGTGTCACCAGACTGAACACTCTGTTAGGAGACACAGAGGACATGGTGTCACCAGACTGAACACTCTGTTAGGAGACACAGGACATGGTGTCACCAGACTGAACACTCTGTCAGGAGACAGAGGACATGGTGTCACCAGACTGAACACTCTGTCAGGAGACACAGGACATGGTGTCACCAGACTGAACACTCTGTCAGGAGACACAGAGGACATGGTGTCACCAGACTGAACACTCTGTCAGGAGACACAGGACATGGTGTCACCAGACTGAACACTCTGTCAGGAGACAGAGGACATGGTGTCACCAGACTGAACACTCTGTTAGGAGACAGAGAGGACATGGTGTCACCAGACTGAACACTCTGTTAGGAGACACAGAGGACATGGTGTCACCAGACTGAACACTCTGTTAGGAGACAGAGAGGACATGGTGTCACCAGACTGAACACTCTGTCAGGAG